>NC_083579.1:53229470-53409470 GCF_027579695.1 Neoarius graeffei
TGACAGTATCATTTGTCCATCTAAAATGTCTTCTCTGGAAAACACTCACCATATGATGAGGTTGTAAATGATTTTTTAAAGAAAATATTAGCCCTTTTGAAGCAGAATACTTTGTTGCTGCACAGTAAAAAACAGGATTTGTAACAGATGGGAGACATTTGCAGCAGAGCTTCACTTGTGGTTGAAATGCATGTCTGTCAAAAAGTGTCCTCTCTGGAAAACCAAAAGGATCGTCATCACTTCAGCTGTTATTACAGTTACCACCATGTGCAAACATTGCTGCACAGTACTTCAAAATTTATACTTAAAATCACATACATTTAAACAGTTTTTCACTTTGTATACCTTACTCTTGTGGACTGGAAGAAAGTGGGTTAGTTTTAGAAATACATGATATGCCGTCTTCTTATCACAATAACATGGCCAGTATGTGACCTGTAGCTCTGAAATTCTGTGCAGTTCATTTCCATCTCAAAAGGTCTTTTTTTTTGGCAGCAGAGAAACATAAAAATCTGAGGTTTGGACTATTGTGGACCTGAAAAGTAAACCCTGATGGTGAAACAGCCCATTGAGTAGTTGTAAAAGTGGATTCAAATAGGTTAAGTATAGTAGTCTAATTCTTGCTAATCTTATTTCTGCTATTGGTAAAACCTGCACCAGAAAGTGTGATAGTGTGTTGTTATTCCAATATTTTAATGATTACTAATCTCTTCTGTTGCTATCCTGACCGTTGCTGACCAAATCATATGGCCTGTTTGAATTTCCATGTATATTCTTAAGTTGACAAACATATGACTTGTATGAATTCTTGTAACATTGTAAAGATTCCCAACCTCTTGTGTATTTCAGGGTTGTGAGCTGTTTGTTCTCAGATGGAGATGGACATGATGTTTGACATGATCAAATTGTTTGGGACCTTAACATCTGTGACACTTGGAGACCCTTGTCTTATCTGCAGCATAATGCCGTTAGTGATCTCTGATTGGCTCTTCTGGTACCTCTGGTGCTGCGTTGATGGAGCAAAGAGTGAAGAAAGCAACTGGCTAAAGTGCCTGCAGGGGGAAAAGGTAAACTCCTTCACTACATTTCAGCAGCAGTAACACAAACCATTTGAAGACTGATCAGTCCTGTGGAGGAGGAAGAGGGAGTGCCATTACCAGAGGAGCTGGCAGATGGCATGGGCCAAATGCAAGAGCCGTTAATGGGACTGCAACAGCACAATGAAATGGAGAGCTTGAGGGAGACTAGTCCAGCCACACTGCACTGTTGTGCTATCAAGGACTGCATCTCATTCTCTGAACTTGAAATCCACTTTGTTGAGGAATGCCAATAGCTCCTCCTCAATTTCAGGAATTTAAATATCTTATTAAAACGACTGCCAATCCATATGCTATACATACTGGATGTGATGCAAGTGGTCAACAAACATGACTTGGTTGTAGATCTGAAGGATACACATTTTAACATACCTGTGTTCCTCAGCAGTTGGAAACTCCCCCTGCTTGAGTTCAGAGTCCTTCCCTGTGGATTAGCTTTAGCACCAAAGCTGTTCAGAAAATGTGTACGAGTTGCCTTAGAGCCCCTGCAATACTAGGGTCGGTGTACAACTAACTGCTGTGTGAAGAGCCCAGTCCCAATAGCAAGTGACAAGCCAGACAGAGCTTTTGGTCTTACAGGTGGAAGCCTTATGACTTGAAAGACAGTTATGAGAAGAGCCCATTGACACCT
This sequence comes from Neoarius graeffei, assembly GCF_027579695.1. Lineage (NCBI taxonomy): Eukaryota > Metazoa > Chordata > Actinopteri > Siluriformes > Ariidae > Neoarius > Neoarius graeffei. The sequence continues at coordinate 53,231,199 of NC_083579.1, forward strand.
GCATATACTGTGCAATTCATAGGCATGAGTAGTTTGTCTAGTGGGCCATGTAAACACTTTTTGATCACAAATGCAGTCTGAAAATAATGAGTGGCCAGTCACTGACCATATATAGACTTTTTTCATCTTGTAGGTTGTTGACAGACCGTAGCAATCCCAGTAGTGTGTGTGTATATATATATATATATATATATATATATATATATATATATATATATATATATATATATACACACACACACACACACACATACATACACATACATTTTATATATATATATATATATATATATATATATATATACACACACACACATATATATACACACATATACATATATATATATATATATATATATATATATATATATATATATATACACACACACACACACACTATATATATATACACATACACACACACACACACATATATATATTACACACACATACATATGTATGTGTGTGTGTGTGTGTGTGTGTGTGTGTGTGTGTGTGTGTATATATATATATATATATATACACATACATACATACATACATACACACACAACCCCGATTCCAAAAAAGTTGGGACAAAGTACAAATTGTAAATAAAAACGGAATGCAATGATGTGGAAGTTTCAAAATTCCATATTTTATTCAGAATAGAACATAGATGACATATCAAATGTTTAAACTGAGAAAATGTATCATTTAAAGAGAAAAATTAGGTGATTTTAAATTTCATGACAACAACACATCTCAAAAAAGTTGGGACAAGGTCATGTTTCCCACTGTGAGACATCCCCTTTTCTCTTTACAACAGTCTGTAAACGTCTGGGGACTGAGGAGACAAGTTGCTCAAGTTTAGGGATAGGAATGTTAACCCATTCTTGTCTAATGTAGGATTCTAGTTGCTCAACTGTCTTAGGTCTTTTTTTTTGTCGTATCTTCCGTTTTATGATGCGCCAAATGTGTTCCATGGGTGAAAGATCTGGACTGCAGGCTGGCCAGTTCAGTACCCGGACCCTTCTTCTACGCAGCCATGATGCTGTAATTGATGCAGTATGTGGTTTGGCATTGTCATGTTGGAAAATGCAAGGTCTTCCCTGAAAGAGACGTCGTCTGGATGGGAGCATATGTTGCTCTAGAATCTGGATATACCTTTCAGCATTGATGGTGTCTTTCCAGATGTGTAAGCTGCCCATGCCACACGCACTAATGCAACCCCATACCATCAGAGATGCAGGCTTCTGAACTGAGCGCTGATAACAACTTGGGTCGTCCTTCTCCTCTTTAGTCCGAATGACACGGCGTCCCTGATTTCCATAAAGAACTTCAAATTTTGATTCATCTGACCACAGAACAGTTTTCCACTTTGCCACAGTCCATTTTAAATGAGCCTTGGCCCAGAGAAGACGTCTGCGCTTCTGGATCATGTTTAGATACGGCTTCTTCTTTGAACTATAGAGTTTTAGCTGGCAACGGCGGATGGCACGGTGAATTGTGTTCACAGATAATGTTCTCTGGAAATATTCCTGAGCCCATTTTGTGATTTCCAATACAGAAGCATGCCTGTATGTGATGCAGTGCCGTCTAAGGGCCCGAAGATCACGGGCACCCGGTATGGTTTTCCGGCCTTGACCCTTACGCACAGAGATTCTTCCAGATTCTCTGAATCTTTTGATGATATCATGCACTGTAGATGATGATATGTTCAAACTCTTTGCAATTTTACACTGTTGAACTCCTTTCTGATATTGCTCCACTATTTGTCGGCACAGAATTAGGGGGATTGGTGATCCTCTTCTCATCTTTACTTCTGAGAGCCGCTGCCACTCCAAGATGCTCTTTTTATACCCAGTCATGTTAATGACCTATTGCCAATTGACCTAATGAGTTGCAATTTGGTCCTCCAGCTGTTCCTTTTTTGTACCTTTAACTTTTCCAGCCTCTTATTGCCCCTGTCCCAACTTTTTTGAGATGTGTTGCTGTCATGAAATTTCAAATGAGCCAATATTTGGCATGAAATTTCAAAATGTCTCACTTTCGACATTTGATATATTGTCTATGTTCTATTGTGAATACAATATCAGTTTTTGAGATTTGTAAATTATTGCATTCCGTTTTTATTTACAATTTGTACTTTGTCCCAACTTTTTTGGAATCAGGGTTGTATATAAAAATTAGTAACGACCAAAATGAATTAATAAAGCAGGGGGAAAATAATACCAATTGTGTGTTATTTTATTATTTTCCGGATCCCGGAAAAAGGCCACCTTGCCTCTGGGCTAATCTCGCATGACATCACGTGTGGACCCCCGGTTATCTGGGTTATTTCAGTTAATCTGACTCTGTGCTTTTTTACTCGCTGAAACTGGATATTGTTGGAATCTTACAAAAATAATGATAGGAAAGCACTGAGTTGTGTTTGGATGTTCAAATTCATATCCAACAGGACATTCAGTTGACGAATTTCCGAGAAATGACACTAATCTAAAGCAACAGTGAGTGAAGTTTGTGCAAACAAAGCAGGCAAATTTCATGTCAGCTACTAATAATAAATCTGATTCATAAAGTGTTCATCACCACCAAAACGACCACATGGGAATTAATGGAGCAAAAAAATCAACCCATTTATTTACTAAATGACATTTGATCTGGGCGGCACGGTGGTGTAGTGGTTAGCGCTGTCGCCTCACAGCAAGAAGGTCCGGGTTCGAGCCCCATGGCCGGCGAGGGCCTTTCTGTGTGGAGTTTGCATGTTCTCCCCGTGTCCGCGTGGGTTTCCTCCGGGTGCTCCGGTTTTCCCCACAGTCCAAAGACATGCAGGTTAGGTTAACTGGTGACTCTAAATTGACCGTAGGTGTGAATGGTTGTCTGTGTCTATGTGTCAGCCCTGTGATGACCTGGCGACTTGTCCAGGGTGTACCCCGCCTTTCGCCCGTAGTCAGTTGGGATAGGCTCCAGCTTGCCTGCGACCCTGTAGAAGGATAAAGCGGCTAGAGATAATGAGATGAGATGAGATAATGAGATGAGACATTTGATCTGACATTTGGACAGTTCGTCGATTCCCCCATTATCATCCACTTCATATTTTCTTTCAGTAATTAGACTGAATAATTGTATGTTTTAAAGATTAAATTTCTGCATTTATTGAGGTACATGTAAATATTTTCCTTATATTTTGCAGTGGCCAACTTAGAATAAAAATCCACAAACCAATCTGTGTTTCCAGTTCTCTCTGGCTGGTGGTGCACTATCGGTGGTGAGTGGGACTGTTGTGAACTGGCAGTTTCTTGTCTTGGGGGCTTGAAAAGATAACCATTTACTCCGGAATATCCTTGATAATCATTTTCCCCTTCACCCAACATATAAGAATCCCAATCACAATTCTCTCCAAAACGTGATTCCATATTGAGACTGGTCTAACCACTGCTGCAAACGGGAAGGAAATCGATACCTGGATTGTTACACGAGTGACATCATGCACCCCTTCATGATCTTCCGGATCAGTCTCGGCAGATTCCGTGAAAATCGGCTGATCTTATTGATTTTTCATCAATTTGGATCAGCTATGGTTCGAAAACACATGGTCAATCAACATAATGATTGTTGCTTTGTACAAGGAAAAAAAAAAGTGCGGTTTAGGGACATTAAATTCACTTTCAGACTCAGTGATTGGTATTCTAAATAGAGAGCAATATCATAATGTTGATCGATTCTTATCCGAAAGTAAAGAACAATATCAGCACTAAAGTTGATTTTCATCTTCGAGCCAACACTTTGAGCGATTCTCATCCTCAATACTGTATTGACAATATTTCTGAGTGCTCGGTTATTGTCTGGTAGAGTGCACCATCAGGACATGTTATGATACCCTTGTGACTTTATATATGCTTGTCCATCACTATTTGTGAAGAAAACCACCCTGATGATCTTGAAGGTAAGGAAGTAGAATGGATGGATATGTACGTAACTGTGCTTCTAAGGCCGCCAGGGGTAATCAGGACAACAAAAATGCCCAGAGGAAGAGGATAAAATAGTTGGGACCACAGGGTCATGAGCACAAGATAAGAACTTGTTACTCAGCAAGGAAACAAGCAAAAAAGAATACTCCGCTAGTTCCAGTGGAATGCTCCCTGGAGGTTGTGTGTTCAATCATAAGACCACTGTTACATATGCAGACTTTGGTTTCCATGGTAGTCAGGTTCTTTAATACATAATAAAATATACATACATTTCCACCACTGTTTTTGATGTCTCCATGACTAAAGCGCTGAATGCCAGCAGAATTCAACCAGCTACTACTGCAAGAAAAGTTCTTTTCAATTTTTGACTTTTTCATTGTCACACAGCTAACACAACAAACATTCTTTTCTGTACTTTTGGGGCCTTGAAGTGGTGAGAGAAACAACACATCAAGAACACAAAAAATATATATATACAAGCAAGAATGACATGACAATGACAAACACACCTGCTCTCCCAAATCAGCACAAAAGGCATCAACTATTTAAAAAGAATTTATTGTGCTGCGAATAAACAAACAAAAAAATATACAAGAAATTGAAAAGATCTGCTGTGCTACAGGAATTCTGAGTCAAATCTTCATCTACCCTCTTTAGAAATCTGCAATATCATTACCAATATCGACAATTCTTACTTTTTTTTTAACACGAGCATAACACCAGTAGTATACAAAGTTTAAAAAAAAAAAAAAGGCTCTGTGTGTGTTTTCTGTGGACAGACTAAGTAGGAAGGAAGCGATCAGGAGAGAAATGTCTCCAAATTTATTCAGCTTACATAACGGAACGCAGGACCGGGCCTGTCTGCCTTTCCCACATGGAAAGAGCAGTGTTCCAAGAGAAGAATAAAATGGAGAGAGGGGAGAAAACAGCCTAACAGTGGAGATAAAGTGTGTCCCATATCATCAAATCGAACCATTCTTCAAACCTTTTTTGAGAGACCAAGACAACACCAAAACTGTCGCACGATTTCAGCTGTGTCTTTAATTCAAATTCCTATATGCTCAATTGTTCTGCTTGTAAATAAATTACTAAGGTATTTAAAACAATAAATTAAATCTTTAAATTTTTTACCTCTCTCCAACCTTTTTTCTTTTTTTTCATTTTTGTTCTGGCGAGTGACACTCAAGTATTTACAACAATACTTGAAGGATGCACTGAAAAAAAAATTAAATATCCTGCGAGACCCTTTGAACAGGCAGAACTGCTGGAAGAGGAATCAGCGGTTCTCCTCGGTCATTAGATGAGGCCACATCCCAAACTAAATGTGTCTACATTAAAACCGATGACCAAATTGAAACAATACGCAGTAGTGCTTATTAGTAGAACAGAATGCTGCTTTGTAACAGGCAGTGTTGAACTCACTAAAAATGGACACATGGATCCACAACATCAGGTTGGAATTTATTTTTGTAGATTCAGTCTGCAAAACAGTCGTTTACGTCGCTCTGTCCCACTGCTTGTTTATCTTGAGTCTCTTCACTGGCCGTGACTGAAAGCCAGAATGTTCAATAAGCTTCAATGTTTACACGCTGGAGAGAAGCTGTGTGATTTCACCAGACCAGAAGGAAGCAGGTTTATAGCCCTCTCTCTGAAGACAAAGAGTAAATATTCCCATTTTGTTCACTCACTTCCCCCCATCACGCCACCTGTACAATAACCACGATTCCATAAAATTTGAGAGCTAGTGTATATTATAAACAGCTCGTTGCTGCACTGCAAAGGGTCCCACAAGGTTTTAAGAACACAAACGGGCAACTTTTTCGATGAAAAGCATTTGTTAGAATTAAAAAAAAAAAACCCCGAGGTTACTCATTAAACTATATAAAAGTGCCAAAAGTATAGTTCTACAAACATTATCAGAGAAGATATTTTAGACACAACCAACAAGAAATAGCCCTAGAGCCCTGCCCCTCCCCCTCTTTTCAACATCTTATGGTTCAATCCTGATTTGCCCCCAACTCATGATACCTCAGCTGCATAGGGTACGAACCACTGGCTTAGCACCCTGTCTTCTACTGAACAAGGGGCCGTGTTTAGGATTCAACTTGTCTGCCGAGGTTCCAGTAGTAGATGCCTACAGGGGCCCATGACTGAGAAAACAATGGAGCTGCAAAGAACCAACAACTCTCACTGTCAGATCAAAAAAATCAAAAATAAATAAAAAGGCAACAAAAGACACAAAGAGACATGACCTGCAGTCCAAAACTGTTTTCAGCACGCCCTTGTTGACTTGCACTTACCTAAAACAGGAGTGGTAGGTGTGTCTACTTGTAGCACAAGGGTCAGGGGAAATAACAATAAGTATATTTTTTAATTAAAGGAACTTGTCTTTGGCAGGGAGCACAGTGCTGTTTAAACGATTTACATGGTCACTTTCCTCCGAATTGTGTATAGGCATAATACAGGGATGAGAATGGGACATTTAAAAAAAACTCTGAAACGTCTGCCAACTTTCCCACATATACATATATATGTTTTCAAATTCAATGATGGTTTAAAACGTTTATAAACTTTAAGATAACAAATCCCTACAGATATAATTTTATATATATATATATATATATATATATATATATATATATATATATATATATCTCGTGAGTGATAATGGAGGTAACCGTAACGATATATTAGATTCCTCCTGACTCCATCTTTGACAATTTAAGTAAAACGTACCTTTGTGCTTTTTTGTTTTGATGTGCTTCTGGATGTTTCTAGCTCCTCTGTTTCCATAATTGATCATATCTGAGCACAGAAGACACAGAACCTTTCCCAGCACGTCCACTTTTCGGATACTTTCCGTCAGGCACGTCGTCACAGTTTGTGTCCCTATCTGCACGGTAACGCTACTATCGAGCCATGCCCATCGGAAACCGTTCTTTATCCCGTTCGATTTATCGATTTCCCTGGCACGATCCTCATTTTTGCAATCCAAAACTTTCGCCATATTGGCGAAGTAACTTTGAAAACTAACCAAAATAACTAGAACTTAAGAAGTGATCAAAACCGTGTACGTATAGCTTGTTTCTCCGCGAATTGTAGAAGTGAGATGAAACTAGCGCCAAAACGTTGCCGGAAATCGTCGTGAGTTGCCGTTAGCATAAATATTGAAGAAAGCAATGACGATTTCCGTTATCACAGCTGCAACTAATTTTGCGATGAGCGCTGCCGAAAGATGCTGGCGGGCGGTCGGTCGGTCCTGCCTGCTTGTGCCACCACAAGCCTCGCCTCGCGCCGACCCCTACCCCCGAAATTTTCTCAATGGATTTACACATTTCGCAAAAATGACATTTTCAGCGGGAAAAACTCGGAATTCCGCAGATCCGCAGAAAATTCTCATCCCTGGTAATAGAAGAGTAAACTACTGTAATTCTACACTCTGTCATACATAGACGGATTATCTGACTACCATAATAGCCCACTTAAAGACTGCTTATCAAATATAATGCTTCACTTCCTTACATTCCAGACTGCCAGGACTGTTTTCTTCGGAACTAATGGAGCATTTCCATGTGCTTGTTCACTTGCCAAGTACTAATAGGAAAGTCAACACCTTGTGACCATGACCCCACTTGTGTAGCCAAAAAAAGCTACGTCCTGCCTTGTCATTTTTCTCATTCTCGTCTGGACGACTTGAGGAAGTGAACTTGTTATTGTTAAATCTGCACCATCAAAGGAGTGTGTATTACTGCCCAACTTGGGTGGTGATCATTCTAGTGGTTGAATTTTTAGTATTCCAAAAAGTCAACCATAGTTGTCATCCCATGGCAGTTTGTTCAGCCAGGCCCTGATGGTATTGGACTTATTGGCAATGATCAGTACCCAAAATGTTTGGAATTGTCCTTGGATAATATGGTGCCACAAGCACTGACAAAGTCTAACTGCAGAATCATGACAACAGACCATGAAGTACACAGTCTATGTAAATACTTCGGACCATTCTTTACCTTTACAAAAATGAAAAATAAACACGACTGCTGATGCCTCAACAAAAAAGGTAAGTTCCTTTGCAGCAAGAACAGAAACAGACCAAAGGCTTGTCTGCTCAGTCCCCTAGAACCAGCAGATGCCGATATCATGTCTTTCAACTTTTTTTTTTTAATGGCAATCAATATGCCCAGCTCACTCAGTGAACTGCATTCATTATTGGCCAGAAGAGTAACTGCATTCTGGACTGGAGGTCAAGTATGTCATGATGTGGGTGAATCCAGCAGAAATGTTCATTGGCACCACAGCTTATTAAAGCTGTACTGCCTTTCAGATTTTTCAAGTTTAGGTCATAAAAAGAATTCTCCCTGACACCCAGTTATTTTTGTTTAGTGGACCAAAAGCTACTGAATTCAAATCACAGACTTCCAATTTTATTAGTTTTTTTTTTTTAAATAGAACAATTAATGAATTTGGGGCCATGTGGCCCTAAATTCTCTGCTATTTTTTCCTGCTTCACCATGACCCAATTCAAGATACTAACGTCATGCATCACATATTGGGCTTTCCCTGTTCGCACAAGGCATTGTGGGATACAAAATTGAAACAGGAGAGGAAAATGGAGGACGCGAATGAAACGTAAAAGACCGACTACAGTAACGGAAAGCGAGAAGAAAAGACGTTATGTTGCGAAGGAAAGGAAACGCAGGACCAAACTAATAAATATCGGCGGTCAGCGAGCACCTCGGTGTGATCAGCTGTTCGTTTAGCGACAGAACGATGTAATTGTCAGTGCACGGCCAAAGGTAAACCTGTAGATGGCAGTAATGCAACACTGTGGATGTCAACTGCCGTAAAACCCAAAAGAAGTAAAAGGTAAACCTGCGCAAGCGCACACGTACTTCCTCTGTCTGCTTGACTGCACAAAGTGAGCGATTTCATGCACATTATTTGCTCGGGAATCCCCTCAAATTAAATAACTTCCCAGCCACTGAATGGCCTGATATTTTGTGAGATATTACAGAAATAAACATGCATCACAATGACCAAATTTCACCGATTTTATGAAATCGAAAGGCCGTCTAGCTTTAATAACCCCGTCAATCTATCTGTTTAAGACCGGTTAACTTACTGGGTAAAGGAAGTAATTACATATTCAAAAGCAGGTCAAGAGGCATTGTAACAAGTGTCACTTTTGTACAACTGTGAAACACTGACATGGCGCTCAGTATATACCTTTGCTAGATTTTGCTGCTGTGCCAGTAACCAGTGTATAAAGAACACCAATAGCATCTCAGCAAGTACACCCTGGCAATCCTGCATTTGCTCACAGGATCATGTTACACGTGTTACTTTTTGTTTCCCGGCTCCTTAATACAGGTAAGTCAGTGAGGGCCTGTTTAAAACAGTATTGAATTGGGTCAGCTGAGGACTAATCCATTATAACAAAACAAAAGAGCGGAAAGAAGAGGGAACAGCCAGTGGAAAACAAAACGACAAAATAGGAAACAACAAATAGAACAGAATGAGATGTTTGTCTTTCTTTCTGCCTTTTTTCTCTGTGGGTCCGTCTTTCGACTTACTATCATACAAGCTAGGCAATGGAATGCCTGTCGTGATCAGATTTCTACAGATAGAAATCTCTCTTTAAAACTCAGTCATAAATACATTCAGTAAGAAAAAAATGAAACAGAGAACTTTACAGGTGAAGCAGAGTCAATGTGCGCATGCATGTGCGTTTGTGTGCACACACGTACATACATGCTAACACAAACATACACACACACACACACGTATATACTCACACAATATCTCATGTCTATTCATCATAGCGTTAATATGTACAGAAAATTCCTATAAGGTGTGTAGGATTTTGAAGCCAATTTGGAAACAGTTTTTTTCTTTTCTTTCAAGCAAGGATTAACAAAAGGTGCTTCGACAGCATTTCAAAGCTTCCAGAGAAGGAAACGGTTTCATAATCTGTAAGAAACAAGGGAAATCGATTAAAGAGCATCTTTTTGGCCTCGATTAAAAGTCCTCTAGCAAAAGTCTTTTCATCGTATTGTTTGATCGTGTTTCCTTGCATGTTTCCCAGGGTTGTGATTGATACTACAGCTCAACCTGTACAAAACAAGGCCTACAGAATCAAAGCAAAAAAAAAAAAAAGGAAAAAAAAGCAGCACTTGTAGCATAAACTCATCAAACCAGTATAACTACCTCTTATATTTATCCCATGTAACAACCCTTTATTCTCCCTTTCCCACAATGTAATATTGTTGCTTGGAGTGTGACAAAGAGTCTATTAGCTCTGTCATAGAAGTTAAAAAAAAAAAAAAAAAACTAACGTGAAAGAGGAAAAAAGCTTATAATTGTAAGCAGAGAGACCAAAACCAATCCACCTAAGCAGGAATATCTACCGTATGTTCCACTGAGCTTCTTTCTCAGTTGTCCTCCGTTCCTCTTTTAAAGGGGCTAAAAGGAATAGAGCCCTGTCATTGCAAGAAGAGCGAAATGTCCTAGCAGGTCTGCTCTCTCGTTCTTTTTCACCTTGTTTGTCTTGCTCTTCTCACGTTTTTGTTTTTTTTTCCATATAGTCCAGTATCTTCTCTACCATGGAGACTCATCCCTCCCAGAGAAGCTTTGGTTCAACATTCACATCAAGCACTTGATTTGAGTCTCTCTCTCTCTCTCTTTTCGTTTTTCTTCAAAAACTTTTGAAATAGCTTTTTTTTCTGTGTAAAAAAACAGGAATGCACAAAAAATATCACTTTTCAAAACACCCCAGTCTGCCCTAATCCCAAATATGTATGTTTGAGCTCATGAGCCTCCAACCACAGACACACACACACATTCTCACCATAACATACACAAAAATATCACAGGAAATGCATTCCGCACCTCCCGTTCAAATAAATACACTCCTGCAGTGACTGACATGGCAACATGATCGCGTCCTGATGAGACCGTTAGTCATCTGCGTGCGTTTTGGAGTGACTTTTGATTAATGTGGGTATTAGGATTATTGTGTTTTACCAGGGTCTCAACTCTGTTCTCGTTTCTCTGCTTGGTTGCACTCTCCATCACTGGATTTTATTAGCTGTGATAATAGCTTTTTAATTATAGTTCTCTGATAATGTGCTCTCTAGGTTTGGCGGCTGACCCCAGTCTCCCTCTCTGTCTCTCTCTAAACCGCTCTCACTCATCGTAGGCCACTCTCGCTCACGCAGTCTGGTAGAAGTTGTCTGCCTCCAGGTTGTTATGTTTCTGCATGCTGTAATAGCCACTGTAGCGTGAGTCGGGGTCGGCGATGCGCAGCATGCGCTGGGAGCTGTCCACCTGCACCTTCGTCCCTTTCTGGCAGTCAACGTACACCAGCTGGTTATTCAGACACGTTGGCTATACCAAGAACACAGACACAAAAAGCACTGAGTTTTCTCACTAGTACATACAAACATCCTGTTTATAACTACTTCCTAATCTGAGCAGTTAATAATCTCACGCATCTATACTATGTAATAATGAACTTTAGAGGCATATAGTGGTACGATATGCCTTTAGAGGCACTATATGCCTCAGAGGTGGACAAATCGATCACCAGGCACCCAGGACAAGCAGACATGTTAGTTTTTTATTCACAGCTGCCCATCAGTCAGTCAGGTTCACTAGTACTTGCTTATTTTCCATATTCTCTGTTCTCGTAATTAGTCTGTTACAGGCTTGTAGTACTCGAATCCAGGACTCGGACTCGAGTCCGACTCATGCCCTAATTTTAAGGACTGGTGACTTGACTTGGACTTGAGCACTGACGACTCGGACTTGTGCATTAACTGCATTCGGACTCGTATTTTTTCTTTATTTTTTGTAACGTGCCATAATAATTTAGCATAAGGTATCTACATTAACTTTTATACTAATTTTGTCCAAGAGAATGCACATTCACCTGTTCATGTGTCATGTTCAGGAACAAACTAACATTAATGGCGCTAAAATGCCTGGAGAGAAGCCCCTAGGATTATTCATTTTGTTTATACAGACTTCTCGTGCAGTGGGAAAAAACGCACTGCTATGTGTTCCATATGTAGAAGAACTATCGAGGAGACGACGGGGACAACCTCGAACTTCAATCGTCATTTGGCAAGACTCCACCCAGAGAAGGAAGTGACGCTATGTTCATTGCTCTGTTGATAGCAGGACTTGCTGACCGATGAACTAGCTAGTGTTAACCCCCTCTTGTGTTATTTACCCTGTTGATAGTGGGCGGGGCTTGCTGAGTGATGAACAAGCTTTTTATCTGCCTGTTAACTAATGGTGCAGTTGGAGTCTTGTTCTCGGACTCGACTCGGATCAGTAGTGGACTCGACTCAAAATTTTCTTTAATGACTTGGACTTGAACGCTGGGGACTCGAGACTAGACTTGGACTCGAGGTTTCATGACTCGACTACAACATTGGTCTGTTATAGTATATTTGAATTAAATTATGTGAGTTGCTGCTTTTTAGCCTAGTTAATTGAGTTTCTGTGCAAGCATTACATGAGATTTGACAGAACACTAGAGATCTCACTAACTTGCCCAGTCCACCCCTATTGATCTGCCCACCTCTGCGTCTACTAGTACGTTATTCTTGCACTCCTACCTTCGAGGGTGTGTGGTAGCAAGGCACATGCATCCACTGCTTCCTCTGGTTGACTAGCAGCAGGGTGGTGATAGTGAGCACCATCATGAGGATGGGCAATGCTACCCAGGCCCAGTGAAGGCTGGCATCCTCACTGGGTATCGGTGTCTTCCCGTCCAGATATGGCATCTGCAGGCTGCCAAAGTCACCTGCTACAAGCACACACCAATTAGCCTGTTTGAAGCTGGACACAAACACGCACTCACCATACCCATTAAAGGTAGACTGCCTCTCAGATTTTTCATGCTTGGGTCATAAAAAGAATTTTTCCTGACACCCAGTTATTTTTTAGTGGACTGGAAGCTACTGAATTTGAATCACAGAATTCCGATTTTATCACTTTTTTTTTCCCTAAAAGAACAATTAATTAATTTCGGGCCACGTGGCCCTAAATTCTCCACAATTTTTTCCAGCTTCACCATGATCCAATTCAAGATACTACGTGATGCATCACACGTGGTGGGCTTTCCCCATTTGCGCAAGGCATTGTGGGATACAAATTTGAAACAGGAGAGAACAATGGAGGACGTGAGTGTGCGAATGAAATGTGAAAGACTGACTACAGTAACGGAAAGCGAGAAAAGACGTTATGTTGCGAAGGAAAGGAAATGCAGGACCAAATTAATAAATATCGGCGGTCAGCGAGCACCTCGGTGTGATCAGCTGTTCGTTTAGCGACAGAATGATGTAACCGTCAGTGCACGGTCAAAGTAAACCTGTAGATGACAGTAATGCGACACTGTGGATGCCAGCTGCTGTAAAACCCTAAAGAAGAAGGTAAACCTGCACATGCGCACATGGACTTCCTCTGTCTGCTTGACTGCATGAATCGAGTGATTTCATGCACATTATTTTCTCGGGAATCGCCTCAAATTAAATAACTTCCCAGCCACAGAACGGCCTGTTTTTTTTTTTTTAAGATATTACAAAAATAAACATATATCACAATGACCAAATTTCAGAAGGAACTAAATTTCACCAATTTTATGAAATCGAAAGGCCGTCTACTTTTAATGTTGGAAATGAATGGACATTACAGGATGTAAGCAAACGAACTTTTAAAATTTGAAAACAGAACATATTTTACCCCTAACAGGTTTTGATGGTATCCTACTGCAGAGATGCCAATCACTACGATTCGTGCGTAGTCACTACGTTTTTGACAGTAGCACTACGAGGCTACGACCGTCTATTCAGTTTATATGGGATTCATACGATTTTAGCATGGATGCGGTTCGAAACGCGTGAATCTATAAGGGTTCATGATATTTTGCTGGTGTTCGGTACATTTCAGGCCAATTATCGCTTGATAATTCAATATTTTGACTGTATTTATGGTCAAAGTTTGCTTCGATGGGCGCCGCCATCTTTGTTGACAAGCGTTCTGCGCATGCGCGAATTAATTATCAATGCCGCGATGGAATGTCGAGCAGCCCATGTCACTAGGTACTGAGGGGCTGTCGGGGTGTTGTAACCTCACAAACATGCTACTAAAGAAAAACTGTTGGAACTGAAACAGTCATCTTCTGAAGTAAATCCATCAGAACTGAATAAGTAATCTGACTTGATATTGATGAGATTAAAGTGAAAGGAAGTTGATAAAAATTAAAAGTAATCAAAGTGACTTGACATTAAAGGAACAGTCCACCGTACTTCCATAATGAAATATGCTCTTATCTGAATTGAGACGAGCTGCTCCGTACCTCTCCGAGCTTTGCGCGACCTCCCAGTCAGTCAGACACAGTCAGACGCGCTGTCACTCCTGTTAGCAATGTAGCTAGGCTCAGTATGGCCAGTGGTATTTTTTGGGGCTGTAGTTAGATGCGACCAAACTCTTCCGCGTTTTTCCTGTTTACATAGGTTTATATGACCAGTGACATGAAACAAGTTCAGTTAAAAAAATTGAAACGTGGCGATTTTCTATGCTATGGAAAGTCCGCACTATGACAGGCGTACTAACACCTTCTGCACGCTTCGACAGCACATTGATATCTGCGGACTTTCCATAGCATAGAAAATCGCTATGTTTCAATTTGTGTAACTGAACTTGTTTCATATCACTGGTCATATAAACCTATGTAAACAGGAAAAACGCGGAAGAGTTTGGTCGCATCTAACTACAGCCCCAAAAAATACCATTGGCCATACTGAGCCTAGCTACATTGCTAACAGGAGTGACAGCGCGTCTGACTGACTGGGAGGTCGCGCAAAGCTCGGAGAGGTACGGAGCAGCTCGTCTCAATTCAGATAAGAGCATATTTCATTATGGAAGTACGGTGGACTGTTCCTTTAATCATGGGAACAAAAAGGAAATAGACATGTTCCAGTACAACTATTTGAGTATTGCTAATTGAGTGTTCCAGCACATTCTCTATAAACATTGATGGTATGTAATCTGCATTTGTTTAGTAAACTATTTGAGTATTTGCTAATTGAGTGTTCCAGTATGTTATCTATAAATATTGATGGTATGTAATCTGCATTTGTGTAGTAAAGTTAAGAAAATAATATTCACTATTTGAAAGTTGATTGTATACAAATTACCAGAGAAGTCTTTACTTTGTGTGAATGTGGTGAGTTAGGAGCATCACTCGAGAAAATCATGAGTGATTGTGGTTTGGTTTTATTTTTCAGATAATTGAAAAAAAAAAAAAAAATCAACAATTTTCTCCTCCCAAAACCAACATGTCCCAGTTCATTTTAGTCACCTGTATTCACTCAGAATGGCCCTAAAAAAAGCACCAATTTCCAAAATTTTCTTGGGGGGCCTTACAGCGCCCCCCGAACCCCCAGCTGGATTGGACTCACTACACGCCCTGCAGGCGCTCCGCTTGTATGCATGTGTCATTACACATTGATTTCACAAAAGGTTGGCATCTCTGCTACTGGTTTTCAGTGATGATAAAAATTCCTAAAATATCACAACTGACTTAATTAATCACACATCAGTCCGAGTTAATAAAAGTATACTTGCATGAATAGAATTGCGAAAAGATACAAAAAAAAGAACGAGTTAGTTGTAAAATATTGCTTTAGACATTGAGTCAACCTCTTTTGTTCTACCCTATATGACCATCACACCCCAATCTGTCCGTGCACATCCCATTCCAAAATCATGGAGATTAATATAGACTTGGCCCCCCTTTTTTTGCTGTTATAATCACCTCCACTATTCTGGGAATGCTTTCCGCTAGATGGATATTTGCCCATTCAGCCACAAGAGTGTTACTGAGGGAAGGCTCTGATGTTGGGAGAGAAGGAATTCCAGTTCATCCCAAAGGATTTTAGTTGGGTTCAGGTCAGGGCTCTCTGCAGGTCACTCATCTTACGCACTGAACTTTACACACCATGTTTTGATGGAGCTTGCTTTGTGCACAGGTGCACTGTCACGCTGGAACAGATTTAGGCTATGCAACTTCGTTCCAGTGAGGGGAAATCTTAATGCTACAGCATACAAAAGACATTCTAGACAACAGCTTCCTTCCAACTTCATGGCAACACTCTGGGGAAGGCCACATATGGATGTAATGGTGAGGTGTCCACATACTTTTGGCCATATGGTGTATGCTAATAAGCTTATTAATGTACACTACCACTAAAAATATCATGTGATAGATCATGTGATAGAGCACAACAATCCCTTCACAATGCAGGTAAAATGTGTCTTAAACTCTGACCTCTAAACTGGGGCATGATGTCGTTCTCGCTGTGCGTAGGCCAAGCAGGTCGATGTTTCAGTCTGTCTCCATGCTGGTCTGTCTTCTCTATGGGCACATTAGTGGGGACCGTCTCTGTAATGGAAATGCATGTTGTTTTATTTCCAGTTCTCAAAACCATATTATCCAAGGACAAATTTCTTTAGCTCATAAGCATGCTGTGCGACATAACTGTTTATGCATAATAATGAAATATTTATGCATCTGTTGCAATAAAATGTGACAGTGCTGTATCAGTGAAGTGCATGTTCTGCGTCAGAAGCACAATATAATAAGCGCTTTTCATGAATTAGATTTGGAGTTCTGAAAGTGGTGAGACAATACGGTCACAAACACATTAAAAGCACCGTTTCAGTGACTCAGTCCAGCTGTATTTACAATGCTTTTAAAATATTCACCACAAGTCCACATTCACTAAAGCCTGACTCAATTAGAGTAAACACGAATATAAGAAAGAGGAAGAGAGACAACGAGAAAGACTGAGAGTTGTCTGAATGACAAATAAAAGATTGCAGCTACAGAGCACCAAGTCAGTCATGGCTTCGGCCTCAGACGTGTGCCCGTTTGTATCAGTCTGTACAGGAGACAAACTTTTCATCATCCTGACAACAAGAGCATGAGATATAGTCACTGGACTGGAAAATGTTTGTAAGAGCCTCAGATTTTCCATCTGACTGGCTTGAGAGACTAAACCTTAGTTAACAATCTTTTTCTCCTAAATGTGTTTTTTGTGCTTTTTTCAGTATCAGTAAAATGTTCTTGTTCTGGAAAAAAAAAAAAAAAAAGCTTTGCCTGGTCAGGTTAAGTGACAACAAGAGTGCTCTGAGAGCACAATATACCCCGCTGGCAACTATGCCGTCAGTGTTGTGCATGAACGCGTTCAAAAGAACGCGTTCACTGAACACGCTCGTTTTTCCATGAACTTTGAACTGAACGCAACGACTTTGTAATGAAAGAACTTGAACGTGAATTCGTTCAAATTATGCGACATGAACGACAAACATGAAGATGAACGAAACATGAAACCTGATGAATCGAGTGGCACGTCTACTTGCAAGATATTTTACGTTCTACTACTTCACTGTCAGTCTGATGTTGTTGTCACTCACTGCCCTGAGGTGCCGCGTGTGTGCAATGCATCATGGATAACGTAGTGTGAAGCCGGAGATAGTGGATGGCTCTATGATTTGGCTCCATACTACGTTACCCATGATGCAGCAGAGCAGAGTAGGCGTAACCCAGCGTTCCCTAGCTACAGGCAGCAGACAGCGCGCACACCACAGCCGGCGCACACTCACAGCAACATGGCCAGTGAAAGTTCAAGTAGCGGCACGGAGAACACAGATGAGTACAATGCCAAATAATTTTAGAAATTTGATTGTTGTGTGCATACACAGATGTGTACTGAAGAATGAGGCTATCTGAAGTTTTCCTGTTTTGTATTTTGAGAAATAAAAAGCCCTTGAGCATGCATCCCTCTGTCTGATCAATATGGTTGATATGGTCAATGCTGTTGATATGGATCTTAAAATAGCACTCCTTCAGTGTATATACATATTGGCAGTCATCTTTTTAGAAACACACACATTTATGAGGAAGTCTAGTTGTCGTTTATTAGAAGTTACTGTTAGTTGAAACTGAAAGCATTTGTTTGAAGTAACGTTTTGGTAGCAGTGGTTGAGTCAGTGAAGAAATCAAAATATTTTGTCCTTTTTTCCATATATAGTATGTACAATAACTTCCATTTTGTGTGATAGAATATAATATCTATAATATGTGAGTAGTTTTGAGCTAGAATGTAGCATATGATTTTAGTCTTTATTTTCATATCCCACCTAAAAGTAAAATGAACTGAACTTTGAACTAGTTCAGAATTAAAACTGTGAACTATGAACATGAACAGTTCACTTTTAACATGTTTGAACTGAACTTGAACTAGTTCAAAAAAAGTGTGAACTTGCACAACACTGTATGCCGTAACTCTGGTAAAATGTGACTGAATTGAACGAAATTACAATATGCGTATGACCGACATGTAACAAAGAATCCTGTCAAGTTTGGTGAAATTCCTCCAAAAATTGTGAGAGGAGTTGATTTCAGAAGGTGAGCACCCTTCCTGGGACGGATGGCCATCACCACGACATAATCCCCCTTCGGTCCTTTGGACCAGCCGGGGATAAAAATTGCGAGGGACGTTGATTTCAGAAAGCAAGCACACCTTGATGAAATTGCCAAAGTACAAGTTTGTTAATAATCAAGGGCATAACTCTGGTAAAATTTGCCCAAATTAAACAAAACTTCAAAATGTGTATAACTGTCATATAACAAAGCCTTTTGCCAAGTTTGGTGAAATTCCTCCACAAACTGTGAGAGGAGTTGATTTCAGAAGAACGTACACCTTCATGAAATTGTCAAAGTACAAGTTATTTAATCAAGGGTCAAAACTCTGGTAAAATTTTCACAAACGAAATTAAATCGCAATATGCGTATTACTGTAATATAACAAGGCCTTTTGCCAAGCTTTGAGAAATTCGTCCAAAAATTGTGAGAGGAGTTGATGTCGGAAGGCAAACACACCTTCATGAAATTGTGAAAGTATAAGGTTGTTAATCAAGGGCCGTAACTCTGGTAAAATGCGACCGAATTGAACAAAATAACAATATGCGGAGTATCGACCTATAACAAGGCCGTTTACCAAGTTTGGTGAAATTCCTCCAAAAATTGTGAGAGGAGTTGATTTCAGAAGGAAAACACACACTCATGAAATTGTCAAAGTATAATTTTGTTAATCAAGGGCTGTAACTCTGGTAAAATGTGACTGAATTTAACAAAATTACAATATGCGTAGTAGCGAAATATAACAAAGAATCCTGCCGAGTTTGGTGAAATTCCTGCAAAAATTCCAAGAGGAGTTGATTTCAGAATGTGAGCACCCTTCCCGGGACGGACAGACGGACGGAAATCACCACAACATAATCCCCTTTCAGGCCTTTTGGCCAGCGGGGGATAACGAAAACTACCAGTTGATAGCGAGATGTCTGTCTACCCTGCACTTAGAACTTTTAGACACTCCCGCAAATCTGAATTAAGAACCACGTGCCACATTTTAGCCGTTTTGCACTGACAATACAACAGTACACAGTAAATTCTGCAGCTGATAAATATGTGGAGTGAAATGGGACACAAAGACATTCTTCTTTTAGTTTGATTTTACTCAATTATTTTTTGCATATATTCCAATCCTGCATGGCCATAATATGGCATTCCTGGAATAGTTGTGGTGTAAGGGCTTTACTCAAAGGCCCAACAGTCTAGCAGTGCTGGGAGTGAACCCACAACCTACTCCTGACTACCACAGAACCTTGACCATCAGGTTAAGATGAATGCATCTACAAATGAAACACAAAATGTCTATAACGTGCACGTGACTGTCCATACTTAGCTGACCTGGGCACAAGGGACAGCAGCTGCCCTCCACCGTGATTGGCTGGTGGCAGGGGAGGGCAGGGCAACTGACTGTGGAGCACAGTGTCTGGCCCTGCAAGCAGTAGCAATGTGTGCAGCTGTCAATGTCCCAGCGCTCCTCGTCCACATATGTTTTCCCGTTGAAGTGGCACACAGCTCTCGGTGTGGCATCTACGTACCAGCAAGAAACAGATGTTAAGAACCGCCACGTACGATCAGCCTGAAGCCAACTAACATTATGTTAATACTCAAGACAGTAATGAAAGAATCTGGTGTAACGTACAGAGCTTGGCATATCTGATTAGTACCTAGGCAATACGGGCAGCACTGGCCCTTGCGCAGGACAGGCCGAGCACAGTTAACCGGAGGGCAGGACTCTGAGAAACAGCTGATGACTCCATCCACACACACACAACTGGAGCAAACGTTGGGCTTCCAGGACTCGGCTGCCAGAAAGATGTCCCCCTCCTCGTTGCGGCAGTAGCTGGGCATGCTGTTGTTGCTGGGGGCTGGCGGAGTGAGCGACTCATCTGGAAAACAATAACGGAGACGATGTAGAAAATATTAATTTTTATAAAAACACAAAATCAGTGACCTTTAAGTAAATTATCTGTACTGTATAAAGCATAAATCATAAATAACTTGGTTTTAAACAAATATGAAAACAACCACACGGAGATCAGTTATTGAACCCACTGAGCCACAGCCAGAAGGATGCACATATTGAGTGACCTTTAAAAAGCTTTTAGATGTGCTCCTTCCTGAATTTTGTGTTTACTGATAAGCATGTTGAATCTGCTTTTGCAGCTCCTTTGCAAATACAGGGCTTATCTCCCAATAGAGCACACCATTCCTATCTTATTTTTACATCTTATGTTTTTGAAAGATCATTTACTGGATTACAAGGAGCAATTAGGAAAACCACCAGGACATGGACAAGAAAAATACACAGCAGTTCACGTCTGAGATTTACTGTGTCATCCAGTGAGGACAAATGTTTATGTAATGACCAACACACAACTTTTTCCCTCCTCTCACCTAAATGTGCTTTGCTAAATTATTGTTTGATCTACAAATGTGACAAATGATAATGGCTGAAATGATAATCACAATTGTTTTGCTCAAACGATAATTCATGAATATTTATCATAATTATTCAGCCAATTTAGGAACAAAATATAATTTGCATATTACCGAGAAAAAAAACAAAACAAAAAACCCCAAACCAGCCTGCTTTTTCGCACTGTGCATGATAATACAAAAGGGAATGCTTTATTAATACTTTTAGATTACACTCTAAATAAATACAAACAAATCTCATACGATTTAACACCAGTCACAAAGGAAAAAAAACAACAACATAACATCAGCTAATTAGCTCCCTTCTGATAAGGAACGTATGAATAATAGTACGTCCCTAAAGGTATCTCGTGTTGGCATGCTGATGAATGTAATCCTGCCTCTGCCTCTCAGCTTGCAATAACATGAGAGAAGACATGTAAAGGTTGTTAGTGCACGAGTCGGTGTGAACATGGTTCCTAAACAAAGCCACGACCCTTCATCGCTCAGTTCCCTCATGTCACTCACGCTCCACCTGCCGCCATGCGTCTAATTCAAGCCCATCAATAT
Organism: Neoarius graeffei; assembly: GCF_027579695.1. Classification (NCBI taxonomy): domain Eukaryota; kingdom Metazoa; phylum Chordata; class Actinopteri; order Siluriformes; family Ariidae; genus Neoarius; species Neoarius graeffei. The sequence goes on from NC_083579.1 coordinate 53,252,622, forward strand.
TCATGAGCCCTCGGCGAGTGCATCAGCCTTCCTGCAGCTCTTTATTCTCCCGTTCCAGCTGGAGAGCACTGGCTTATCTCAACACAAGGAGCGAACAGAGTGGCCAGACTGGGCGAAATGAATTTGTTTGTGTTTTCCAGCTCTCTTGCAAGCTGCTGTATTATCACTGCATCGTGCTGAAACATCTGTAAGCCTGCCATGTACCACTTCCTCCGCCTAGTAATCGTCAGGGTTTCGCTTATACATCTTTTTCACAAACCTTTCTTCAGACCATGGCTTACAGTGTGACAACACCGCAGCTGTCAGCAAGCTACCTGAAAATGACGCGCTGCTATTTGACCACTCGAAAGTGCATTTTGTCAGGGTGTCTCTGACCTTGGTGTTGTTCTAACAAGCCTCTGGAAGGTTGTTTGTAGTGCAGGAAGTATGACGGCCCTGCATAAAGTGGGCTCGATATTTATTTCTGTCCTCTCAAAAATACATGAAGCTGTACACTGATATATATATATATATATATAACCCCCTCACGAGCTTTAAAGGAGAACTGAAGGCAAATTTTTTATCTTCAAAATTCTATTTCTCTCATTTTATTAAATACAGGAATGCATTTCTGACAGTTATTTTGTCACTGCTATAGCAAGTTATGAGTGTTTGAAATATGCTATGTAATACATCAGTCCATATGTCAAAGCGATGGCTGTAAACAAGATTCGTTGAGACCTGTGCGAGACATCATAGGACGGAAGTAAAACGTACAGCGGAAATCAAAGTGACCGACATCTGCCAACGTTGTCAAAAGACGCGCGCGCCCTCTTTCGAATGCTGATGTAATCGAGCCGGAAGTTTTGCTTGTTTTGATAGCGATCAGGAAAGTTTGAAAAAAGTAGCAAGTAATCGTCATTTAAACTCGTTTTTGCGCAATATTTTGTTTGGAAAACAGTTTTCAAAATGGCAGCACTGACACCTGGCTGACACTTCAACGTGTCTGTTATCACCCAAATGAGGATGGGTTCCCTTTTGAGTCCGGTTCCTCTCGAGGTTTTTTCCCTCATGTCGTCTGAGGGAGTTTTTCCTTCCCACCGTCGCCACAGGCTCGCTCATTGGGGATAGATTAGGGATAAATTAGCTCATGTTTAAAGTCATTTAAAGGGGAACAGAGGGCAATATATAGAGTAAATATAACAATAAAACACACATTAACGAACCTTATTCAAGACTTACAAAAGTTTTTTGTTCTAAGGTTGGAAAGTTATAGTGTTTTGAAAGTAGCTCGAGCAAACTGTTTCCGCAGTTTGAACAGCCCGCCATGATATTAATTTTATCCAATCAGAATGCACGTTCATTTTCTCTGCGTAACACTCATGACGTATGTATGTGCCCAGTTGTGTTCGCTCATTGAGGTTGGGAATAGCACGTGTGAAATACCTGTTTCTGCCTCTTGCGACAATTTCGCAAGTCCACGGGTGGCGCCTATCTCATTGCAGCAAATAAATTCTGCTGGACTCGTGAGCAACTCCACGTTACATTTTCCACACGAGCACCACGCCGTGTCACCTGCACACAGACGCTCTGCCCCACGCTCGCCGTGCCCATGGTCAGCATCAGTCTCATCCTTGCCGTCATCCGAGCTTTCTTCTCTTATTTCATCACCGGAGTCGAGAGTACCTCTCCTAGGTTCAAACTGGTACCCTTCTAAGCCATAGCCTGCTTGCAGTGTGTCTTGCGGGATCTCTTCGTATGATTCGACAGAGCTGTCGCTTTCACTTGATGCGCCCGACGCCATGATTACACGCTTATCTCCTCTATTTCGGAGAGTTCCGCTAGTGCAGTGGGTAGCGCTGACGTCACGGTCTTTTAAAAATGGCGACTCTTGTGCGGTTTAGCGTATAAAGTATTATATTTACAATTACCAAGATATTTCGTTGTTTTCTAGTATATAAATTTGATAGAATACTTAAGAATACGTTACTTTGTCACATCAGCAACTGTATACATTATATTTGGTACCCCTTTAAATTCTGTAACTGCTTTGCGACAATGTCTATTGTTAAAAGTGATAAAAAAATAAACGTGACTTGACATTTCGAAGTCTCGTGCGGATAAGTGACGCCTGCTGTGGACCAAACGAGCTAAATTCAACATGGCTAAAAACCGAATAGGCCGATAAGTATAATATTTAATTGCAATTAGTTGCCAATACGAGTCACGATATAAGGTTACTAAAATCAAAAACATAACTGAATAACACACTAATTAAGAAATAAAGCAAGTTTAAAAAATGACTTCAGTTCCCCTTTAATAATGAAACAGGATAGGATAGGGCAGGAGCGGGGATTGTGAGAAATCTCACCTGGGCAGTGCGGGCAGCATGAGTCCTGTGTTCTGACTGGGGTCTGGCAGAGCAGAGGAGGACACACCTCGGTCTCGCACAGCACACGGCCGCTGTGGCAGGTGCACTGCGTACATGAGTCAATATTCCACGTCTCTCCTTCCACAAAGTACTCCCCACCCGGGGCGAGACACACAGACGCCTCGCTCAGCTCTGGCCTGTGAGAGCCAGACTCGTCTAGACAAGAGACAATACAATTTAGCACATTTCACAGAATTTTCCAGACACCCAGTCACAGACCAAAAATACTTGTTGAAATGGAAAATATCTACAAGTATAGGCAGTGTGAATTAGTTACTCAAAAAATAATATGGCAGAATACTCTGCTTAGATTTACGGGTAGACTTGTGTGATACAATAATATCAATGACCCTGATTATATTACTGAATTATATTCTGTCACGGTTATAATTCAAGTCAAACCGCATTTTTTTTTCCATTTCAAACATATACAGCTGGTGCAGTATTTAACTGTGGGAAGAAAATAGTGGACCACCATCGATTGTACAGGGTGACGTAATATAATTGTGGGGAAAAGGCATCAATGGTGAGGAAAATCTACTAGTTTGGTGCTCACAAGTGTGTGTGCGTGCATGCGTGTGTTTTACAGAAACACTTTTCAGCATAGTGGGTAATATTAGTACATTTCTTGAATCTGAAAAGTTGAACTACCTAAGAAACATATATCAAGGCTTTAATGTATGATGAAAAGGGTTTTTTTGGTGCTATGTAGTCTATTTAACAGTTATTCCACAAAATCGAGTCATGCATGAGCTGATAACTGACAAGGTGTGTAGTGCTGAGTTGGCTATAAGCCATGTACGACGAGACTGAGTGGAATAACTGTTTTATTCTATCCACACTCACTGAATTTTGAGAAACAGAGCATTTTTATTTTTTGCAAGTTCAATAAATAAAAATGTGTTTTAAAATGTTATTTTTATTTTTAAAAGTTGTTTTCATTTTTAAAAGGCAATAATAATAATTCTTGAAAAATAAAAAAAGATATGTTCTTACCATCAAATACTTTTATTCCATATTCTGTTACTTTTTTTTGTTTTGTTTTTTATTTTTTTTGGGGTGGTGGTGGGTGGGTGCATAGATTTACATAGAAGACTAGATGCCTCGTCCCCGTTGCCTGTCAACGAAGTCGAACGTCCGCACATGGCGGCCATCTTACCTCAGACAGCTGGCTTACCCATTACATTGTGTTGGCAGCGATATGTACTTTTCAGATGACCGTAACTTCCTCAAATTTCAATCGATATTCAAACGGTTTGGTTTGTTATATAAAAAAAACCAAACGGATGTATTTATGATATTAATGATGAATAATCATTTTATGTTTAAAAAAAATACATGCTGAAATTCCTATGCTGTGAGAAGCCTAACACTGCATACTTATGGATAACTGCGGCCTTAGGACAAATAACCGTACAATTTATTTCCAATTTTTAGTGAGAATATTTTTGCATGTGATAGGGCCGTAGGGGAAGCTAAAGTTAAATAAACAGCTTACTCACTTACAACCTCACACCCAAATGTAACAATACAGTATGATACTGTTGTCCTAGGCCAGCTGCTCATATCAGGAACTGTATTGGACATTATTTCACTAAGTAAATAACGCTACCGATTATCCTTAAAAAAATGATGCATTATCTTACTGGTGAAAGGTGATCCCGTGTGCCCTACTTTCCAGACATCGCCGGTTCGAGCAACTGAAAGCCACGCAGAAGTCTGGCATCTCGTCACAGTCAGTAATTTAATTTCCTCTAGAAATCATAATGTAAGTTGTTTTAAATTAACCAACCCGAAAATGAAAACCATGCGCAAGTGCAACTTCAGTTATTGAAAATATTATCTCATGACCTTCCATGTAAAATTACTTGGTGCTACGAGCTAGCCTAGCATGAAACACAACTTTGACAAAGCTGCAGTAAGTCGTTTTTGAAGAGAAAAGGTACGATTTTAGCATGTTCAAGCACCCAGAATTACAACCACATTAATAATGTTTTAAGAAATCAAACCATTTGTATATACGTCAACATTTCAGCGAGATAAGAGTATAAACATTTAAGCATCTCAATGGTCTTACCTCAGTGTATCGCAAATTCTGTGGAAAAGCTTGCCTGTGGTAAGATGGCCGCCCTGTGCAGACGTTCTGGAATACGCGGTGAGGCATCTAGTCTTCTATGTATATCTATGGGTGGGTGGGTTCTTTTTCTTTATCATTTTTTGGCAGTTGACAAACCAACTTAAAGGTGCATTACCGCCACCTACTGGGCTGGAGTGTGGAACAGGTGATATTGGGGGTGGGACAAAAAAAACCAAACAAACAAAACTATGTTCTTTTAACTATTTCGGTTTCTTTTAAATACTTGATAATTTTTGGGGTTTTCAACGAGCGTTTTTATTTGGTCCTCGGTTGGTTCAACAACACACTCTGCCATTTTGTCTTTCTCTACTCACGGTATATGAGCTGATATCCTAAGTAGTAGAGTAGCTAATCAGAGCGCGTGATTGCTCATGTCCAGTGAATGTGGATAGAATAAAAGCCATTATTTTTAATATTTTTGGTACGTTAGCTTATTTAAGTCTATGTTTTGTTTTAAAACCATGTAATACCTGAATAAATTGTCTATAATTGATTGCTGAAACATTCACATTGTTTTATTTTTAAATTAATTGCAGTCGACACTCTACTGTGCCACTCAGTGGGGTCAATTGTTTGGGTGTTTTGTTGGTCTTTTGAGACAATTAGACCTTTTAAAGGTAATCACAAGTCCAAAAAAGTCATCGTCATACAAGCTTGCTTATGAGACACACCACAGCAGTAAAAGAGCATATACATAGTGTCATAAAAAGTGAGTAAATGTAGGTTTAAACCTGGGCAGGAGGGACAGCACTGGCTGGCACGGATGCTCGGGTTGTCACAGTTAGGCACAGGGCAGGAGATCAGGGCACACATCTCTCGGCCATCGTGGCAGTAGCACTCCCTGCAGCCATCGTGCCAGCTTTGACCATTCTCATGTCTCCGACCGTCCATAGAGAGACACGAGCCCAGCTTAACGGAGGAGCCAAGAGAAGGAGAACCCTGGTCTAGAAGCAGACGCACAAAAACCCCACTAAAGTGTTAAGAGTCGCTCATTAATTCAAGTGTGCAGCTGATTTCAGGAGTCCACATGATTTATTCTTGGAACTTTGTCACAGTAAAAGCAGTTAGTGCACATCTCAATAAGTCCTTCACATCCTTAAAAGACACACAAATGCACACTTTTTCTATCAGCTGTACTTCTATTTAAATGCTTGCCACTTGACCTAATCAGTAAGGTGCTGTCCCTACCCACTCGATTGGCTGTGGGCCACAATTCAGTGTGCAGTGTCTTAAACCCGGGTCCCCAGTTCCCTCTGCCCTCGCTCTAACTTCACTGTATCTGCCAGAAGCAACACAGTGCAAACAACGAACTGAGCCCAACTCATTACCATGGAGAGAATTCACTTTGATTAAAATCCTGCCATTGAGATGAGAGACGAAGATGCATTTTCAGAATTTTAAAGAAAATTGGATGGAAAAAAATATTTGGTGTTTTTTCGTTAATCGGATCACAGCTTGGGGCTGCTCATGAATATTTCACATGCAAAAATCCATTATTTGGGGCACATCAAATGAAAACACAAGATACACCAGAGAGTACAGAGACTGGGAAGAAAGATGCCTTTTATGAGCAACAGGTGGATTTGTAAATTAAAAAAAAAAAAAGTGTGTGTGTGTGTGTGTGTATATATATATATATATATATATATATATATATATATATATATATATATATATGTGTGTGAGAGAGTGAGAGAGATATGAATATTTGTATGCTCTACTGCCAGCGTACTATACACTCAGGAACGGCTCACACTGCTGCCGTCTCACCAATCAAAGGTGTACAGTGATGACACCTCAGTATGTGAGGATATATAAAGTCATTGATATTCTTTGGATAATGTGAACCGAGCACTGCAAGGTTCTCTTAATGCCCGTTTTATTGGATTCTTGTAAGCTTAGATAAATCTCTGAGGAGTGATTTGGATCCCACCCCAAAGACCAGGCACTCCATTTTTTTGTGTTGAGGATGTACATCATTTATGTTACAGTAGGCATATCAGCTGGCCGTGCTGTGAAAATTGTGCATGCAGACGCTCATTTAAGTTTCCAAATCTGTCATTGCTTAATGAATATTTTCTATCATGAATACTACCATTAAAAGCTCATCATTTCTGCTTTCCAAAGAAATTTATCTTGTTAAGATCCGTTCAGTGCTTTGGGAGTAACGGCAGGTTGAAGTTGGTACAACAGAGTAAAAACTCTGCTCGCGTGACGTTGGGAAACTGCCGGTGCTTTTTGAGTCACAGGAAAGCAGTCAGGCTCGCTCTCTTTTCTGATCAATTTCTGACTGAATCACTCAGGGATGTCAATCAGATAACGTTTATAGGGATGTTCTCTCGCTCTCACGGTTTCTGATGAAGTATTCAGCAAAATTTTCCGTCTGCTAGTTTTGATATTATGCTTCATGGGAGACTTTGAAGTGAGTTTTCATAGCTTTACCTACTTATTTTTTTTCAAATGAAACTGATTCATGTCAGTATATAACTATTTTAGAATATAACTGCAGTTATTTTGATGAAAAATATTGAGATCTTATTGGTCGGAATGATATTCAAAAAAAATGGAAGTCAGAAACGCGAGTGTCAATTTCAATTCAATAAATTGGAATTGTTTATTGGATGCGGCTCACGCAGTTTTTTCGAGGTTCGCCTTGAAAGCTGTGAATATTAATCGAAATAATCATTTATATTCTTTCATATAAACACTAATAGGTCCTACTTCTGAGAAACACAAAGCTCTACAGAGCACAAAGAGGGTATTAGAAATAATCTTTTATTACTTTTTTATTTTAATAGAGAATGGTAGATGTGAATGACATTCAATGCTTATTTATGCCTATTTTATCATTAACATTGATTTCTCCTTCTTTGTGATGTATAAATCAGAGTTAAGATCAGCTTTATATTGCACACAGAAAGCCATTTGGTGAAACTTTGAAGAAGAGAGTGTACCGATTTAACGTTGTTACCTAATGAGCATAATTAATACGAATTAATTACTAATTTGCTTTTACTAATTTTAAACTTTGTACTCAGTATACAACCATCTATGTGCCTGCCAATTTCCATGTAAATATCTTGAAGAATGAAAAAGTTAAGAAAAAACATTTGATCTCATTCATTAATGAGGCCCATTTTGGACCATGTGATCCTCATACAGAATATTGTGGCAGTTTTCTAAAAATTAAGCTGTTTTTTCAATCTTTGGTTTGTAATATCTCAAGAACGGATAAACACATTTTAATTCTGTGAAAAGTATGTTGTTCGGCATTCAATTCTGAATCTAATAAGACCAGTTTCAAGCAATTTGGATTGAATTTTCACCGGATATGCCTAGTTACAACATAAGAAGAGTCTCAAATTCATACTGCGCAGTACAAGGGAAACATCTCTTGCTGTTCTTATGGAGCGTTTTTGGTTTTTTTTGTTTTTTTAGAACGCCTTTACTTGAGTTGCTCTTTTGTAAATTTAGAACGTGTTTTTAGACACATTTTGCTTCATATTTTCTTTATCTACATTTTGACATACATATTTCACTAAATTGCAAGAATGTCTGTTTACAAGAAGTCTAAAAATAAGTGGCCAATTTTAGGGACCTGTGTGCACTGAATGCTGGTGTGTACATCAGGAAGTCATCAAATGAACCAACATTCGTAATGTCAAGTTTAATTTGTGTGAAAAAGATTCAATTATAAATTAAATTCTTTATAATAACATGTGAGTGGACATTGTTATTGCTCATGTATATACTAATGCATGTGTACTGTGAATGCGTAACACACCAGGTGTTAAAGACTGATGTGTATGACGCCATAATTGCTGGTGTGTACTGGTTCAAGTAACAGCTGAAATCAAGAGAATTATTAATGCTTAATTTGACACTCCAAGCAATAGAAAACAGAAGCTTACCTCTGCACTGGCAAATGAGGCAACCCTGCTCGTCCTGCTGGAAGCCCACTGGACAGGATTTGTCACAGGGCAGCTCAGGGCATTTTTTACAGCGACAGGTATCGCAGCCATGCTTGTTTTTACTGTTAGAGAAAGACAGAAAGACTAGACTTACACAAGTATAACAGAAATACCATCATGTACTGGAAATCACCAGGGCGAACACACTGTGCGCTCAAACGTACACATTAAGATTTTCCTTCACTGGAACTACGAGGACTAAACCTGTTCCAACGTAAAAATACTCACATGCACAAAGCAAGATCCATAATGACATTGTTTGCCAAGGCTGGAAGAACTTGAGTGGCCTGTATAGAGCCGTGATCTCAACTACACTGAACGTCTTTGGGGTGAATTGAAAAAGCAACTGTGGCGTTTATCAGGAGTTCTCGCCTGACATCAGTGCTGAACCTCTTGCATTCTTGTTGCTGAATGGGCATAAATCTCCAGAGCCATGTTGTAAAATCTAGTGGGAAGCCTTCTTAGAAGAGTGGAGGCTGTTATAGCCAAGTCAAGTTTATTTTTATTGCGCTTTTAACAATAGACATTGTCGCAAAGCAGCTTTACAGAATTTTAAGGACTTGAATATAAGCTAATTGGCGAGGAAAAACTCCCTCAGACGACATGAGGAAGAAACCTTGAGAGGAACCAGATTCAAAAGGGAACCCATCCTCATTTGGGTGATAACAGACAATGTGATAACATTTTTAACAGTTTTAACATGAAGTCCGTTTTGTTGAAGTTATAAACTGTTCATTGATGGAAACTTGAGTGCAAAACTGTTCGTAACAACTGCAGTCCTAAAGTCAGCAACTCAACTGTGGTCGTCAGCCATAAAAGCATTACTCTAAGTGTCCAGAGCAGTATATAAAGTAGTTACAGCAGTAAAGGAGGAACAAGGTAATAGTAATGCCCATGGTTTTGGAATAGGATGTTAAAAACGGGTGTCCGTATACTTTTGGCCACACAGTGCATCACTCTCTGTCTATATTTCTCCTGCTATATTTTAAATACATTAGTAAATAATAGTAAAACCGGTATATGGGTCAGTCCACCAGATTTTCAGACCAGATGCTCAGATTATGGTTTGTGAGTTATACCTGCTGTGTTACACTACCAAGCCTCCATATGCAGAAAATACAAACCAAAGTGAAATTGGACCGAGGGAAGTTACTGTAAATCTGACATGAAGTGTGCGTGAAACCCCAAATGGTCCATTTTCCAGGCAGAAAGCCTTCAAAATGTCTATGATGTTTCAGCTCGGTCTAAAGTGTATTTTTGGACCACAATGACACTACTTTTACTATGGATTTGTAAAACCGCTATCGGTAATTTAATCTGATGCCTTGTTGATTTGGCAAATTCATTTTTGGCACTGTGCTAATTATGTCAGACTATTAGTCACCGATACTCTGTTTCTAACATGGGACCAACTTTAACCTGTACAAAATGTTACCAACAAAGCAAGAACTGTTGCTGATACAAGATAGTCAGTCATAAAATGTGTTTTTATTCTTTCTGACCTCTGAATGTGCAGTGTCAAAAACATGGAAACCAGCCCTGTGTCTGAAATCACTCACTCGTTCACGACTCCCTACTCATTATCTAGGGAATTACTATCTAGAGGACTATATAGTGAGCTCATTGATAAAATGAAAAAACACTTTCGGACACTACTCCACCACGCTGTTATTTACGTCACTACTGTCGCACAATTAAAACATGCCAGATCAGTCGGCTGGCGGGTTTTCAAAAATAATAAATACTAGGGATGAGTGACTACAGCATTATCTGTATCTGTTAACCATATGAATTATCTGTATCCGTACTCTGAGTGGGCGGTGCCTAACCCGGAAGTGGGCGGGATTTAACCAGGAAGTGGGTCTGGTTGTCTTGAAACAGGCGGGGCTTTAACCAGTATGCTATTTTAAGCATGCATTTGATATGGGTTGATCAGAAATTGTTATATTTATTGCTGATTAGAAAATTATTTACAGGACAGCATCAGCATTGAGCTTCAGATCAATGGTTTTGATCACGATAGCAAACGAACTACTTACAGAACAAGTTTTGCAACAATGAATACAACACATGCGGTTGCAATTATGAAATGAACAAGAGTTTTCATACTCAACATAACTTTCTTTTTTTAACTTTTAATTTTTTTATGATCAGTGTGATTTTTTTTTTTTTGGTTCTTTTTTTTTTTTTTTTAATTTCCACACCAGGTGTGTGTGTAGCTTAATTTGTAATATTATTTATACCACTACTACCTAGAAAGTGTTAGACACTCAGTGCGTGAAGTAAAATAAAACTGGTCAGAGCCAACTGACGGTTTAAAAAAAAAAAAAAACTCCAACGACCGGCAGAGAGAGAGAGAGAGAGAGAGAGAGAGAGAGAGAGAGAGAGAGAGAGTGAGTGTGTGTGTAGCTTAATTTGTAATACTTATACCACTACTACCTTTATTTTTACATGAATTACAGCAAGAAAGTGTCAGACACTCAATGCGTGAAGTCAAAAAAACTGTTTTTAACCGACGGTTAAAAAAAGAAAAAAAAATCTCCGACAGGCAGAGACGCAACGTGAGTCGCTTTCTACCAAGCACCACATCTGAACGAACCCATGTTTACCAGAACTCTACTGGTTATAAGTAAGTACAAACTGAAATAAAAAAAAACTTGAAGCTGAAGAAACCCGAAACGTTAACGGAAAAGAGCCGCGAACCTGAGTGACTGAGGGAGAGACAGAGAGCTGTTCTCTGTGTGAGTGAGCAGAGCGATGTGTGTAGGGGAGGGGCGCTGTGACGCTGTGTGAGGATTTTCATTCAGGCCGAGCACAGATATTGACTCGTATAATACTCGTACTCGGCAAAAGTGCTTTATCCGTACCGGATACTCGTTTCAGCCAAGTATCCGGCTCAACTCTAATAAATGCATGTATTTTTGTGATAAATCCATATGATACTGAGCGTATGTCCCACATTCAAAAATACAAAGTACTTTGTGTCTGCTGCATCTTTCAGTTCTTTTAAATCAAAGCTGAATACTTTCTTCTTTGCTGCTGCCTTTTATTAAATCAAATTTGATGCTTTTGATCTGATTTCTTTCAGCACGGCCGCAATGCATGATGGGATATATTACTTGGTTAGTGACCATCGGTTGTACACTACTTTACGTGATGCATTGTGGGATACTATGAGTCCACTATATAGGGTGTAATAATTCTCACTATACATTTGGACAGCACTACAAAATGGCGACCTCACTATATAGTCCACTATATAGTGAGTAGGGAGTGATTTCGGACATGGCAGGACTCAGAATCAGTCAGTACATGTACAATGAATGGACGCCATCGAGTGTTGACTCATTTCCGGTTCTGGACAGTAATTACATGGTAGTCATTTAAAATGAGTCTCTGTCTCAAGTCCTCTAGAACCAGCCTCATTCCAACACAGTTGTGGATGATGTTAAAAGTGGTAAATGTATCCCATAGGGGCGCTACTGAGGTGATTATTTGTTGATAGTTACTGGATCAGCCAGCGAAAACGGTGCAAAACATCGCACGCTTTTCAACGCCGTTTTACACATTCTGTAAACAGAGCATCTGGTACAAAAATCCCGACACATTATTTGTACCGTATCTTTTCAAAGTCCAGTAGGATCTATTGGATCCAATTGGTTTTTCCCTGCTCAGCGAAAGGTCAACTCTGACAGATTTCTAAATATTAATGGTGCTCAGTGTGCATATATATATATATATATATATATATATATATATATATTTTTTTTTTCTTTTGTTCTCTAGCTTAGCTGCCCTCTAATGTAGATATACATCTCATATCATTTCCAGTGTAGAGACCTACAGTATGTACCACGTTTTAAATAATTTAGTATGTGGTCAAGATATTTCTCCATATCAACTGAATATATTGTTCCTTGGCAGTATGTTTTATATATTCTCCCATATGGGGAGAATAATAAGTACAGTATAAGCTAGTCTAATCTAATACAAACTTGTATGTATTATGCACATTGTACTGTCTGATGTACTATAAAGTATATCTACAATCTAATTAAAATGACAGTACAATACCTTTGTACAGTAACACAGTGTATAGCGAGCTACTGTGACATGATTTTTTTTTTTTCCCCAAGGGAGTACGAGAGCAGTTATATCAGGTACAGTTATATAATGGAGGGTAATTACATTACATTACATTACATTACAGGCATTTAGCAGACGATCTTATCCAGAGCAATGTACAACATACCCGGAGAGGTATCCGGTTATTTAGCACTAAAGTCTTTTAGCACAAGTTCTAAAGTCTCTTCGCACTATGTTCTTTAGCACAACTCTGGATTATGGTCACAATAATTGGAAAAAATACTCATCTTGATATAGGAAGGGGTTAATTATAATTGCTTAGGGACTGAAAGCCCGAATTTCTGCTGCTGCACAACTGACTGTCAATAATTACGCATTTGCTAAATTAATTAACCGGGGGATTATGTCTCTTGCCCTGCTTGACAACATGTGTTCTGCCGGCTAAGAGCAGAATCTATTCCGAAAAACTTATTCAAATTATTACAAATCCATTTGATATCACATATTACTGTTTTCATATTTATTTGACTAATAAAGCTATTGAAATAGCTGCACATAGTTTTCCTTTCTTTAGACCTTTTGTAAAAAATTTAAAATAAAGAAGAAACAAAAAGCTTTCTTTAAACTCTGATCATCTTGTAAATTTCGTTTCACTTTTCATTCTTTATCAAATTAGCAAACTGTAAATAATAAATATGATATAATTTAAGCGTCGCACTTTAATAAAGACAAAACAAACCTGGAAGTTGGCTGTAGCGGTGTACTGTGTCAGGGGACGTGCGGTGTTAAATAATTTGGAGGGAGGATTGGTGATTAACATACAGTACGGGCTACATCAAACACGGCGGTTTCAAGATGACGGAGTGGGGAAATGCAATCGCTCCTTTTCAATCGGAATCTAGGCAACTTTCATTAAAAAAAAAATCCATCAAGCATCTTTAAACATGATCAGTAAGTATTCATAATAAATATTGATTGTTCTTGGATCTGGGGCGGCATGGTGGTGTAGTGGTTAGCGCTGTCGCCTCACAGCAAGAAGGTCCTGGGTTCGAGCCCAGCGGCTGAAGAGGGCCTTTCTGTGCGGAGTTTGCATGTTCTCCCCATGTACACGTGGGTTTCCTCCAGGTGCTCCGGTTTCCCCCACGGTCCAACGGCATGCAGGTTAGGTTAACTGGTGACTCTAAATTGACCGTAGGTGTGAATGTGAGTGTGAATGGTTGTTTGTGTCAGCCCTGTGATGACCTGGCGACTTGTCCAGGGTGTACCCCGCCTCTCACCCATAGTCAGCTGGGATAGGCTCCAGCTTGCCTGTGACCCTGTAGAACAGGATAAGCGGCTACAGATAACGGATGGGTGGATGGATGTTCTTGGATCTTGTGCTAAGAGACTTTAGAACTTGTGCTAAAAGAAAGACTTTTGTGCTAAATAACCATAAACCCCCAGAGCAGCCTGGAGAGCAGTTGGGGGTTAGGTACTTTGCTCAAGGACACGTCAGTCATTCCTGCTGGTCCAGGGAATCGAACCAGCAATGTTCTGGTCCCAAAGCTGCTTCTCTAACCATTAGGCAATGGCTTCCACATATTATAGTACTTAAATAGCCTAGTAAACTAGACCCACCCGCCTAGCGCCCAAAAATATTTTTGCCTAGCGAGTGGGTCTAGCCTCGCACCATATAAACAAAAACACCCCGGGCATCAAATCGTGCCCGCCAATCACAACGCAAGGTTTTTGTTTGGATTCTTTGGGCGGGCTTTTGCAGGAGTGACGACAAAGCTGCGCGATGCTGGAGAAAGCACAGCAGGAAAGATGGCTACGGCTAGTGAACAGCGCGCGTTTGACTCCGCTTTGGAATCAGTTTTAGAAGAATTAGACTTGGAGTTTTCGTTGAAACATGAGCAGGAAGAGGCTCTCCGCTCATTCCTTTTCAAGAAGGACGTTTTCACTGTTTTGCCGACCGGCTATGGCAAAAGTCTGATCTACCAGCTGGCTCCGCTCGTAGCCAAAAGGATGGGGCTAGTTTGTGCAGTACGAAGAATTAATAAACAGCTTTGAAACATTACTTTTTGATTGTTTCTTATTTTCCCGTTATTTTAAATTTAAGGGAAATTATTTCACCAAACACCACTAAATAAAAACTCTCAAAAACAGTTTAAGCAAACCCTTGAAAAACACTTGGAAAAAAAAAATGTGTATGTGGTACAGACTCCAAACTTGTGGTCATTATCTCCAAACTTCTTAATATCTAGAACCTGTTTATTAATTAATACGCATTTTGAAAAATTATTTAATTTCAAGGCCTCCCCCACTGCTTTCTGTCGCTCTGACTACGTCACAGTCACTGTTGCGCTGATTGGTCAGAGCGTTGGCCTATACGCACAGAGACAGTTTGAAAGACAGCGGTTTGTTCCTCCCACCCCCTTCGGAAATGTCTACGGATCGAGGCCAGACTAAATATTCACATTTAGTCTGGCTTGCCAGGCTAGTACTTAAAGGCATTTTTATTATACATGTATCATGGTATTTTTAATAGACACATGCTCATAAAATGCCAGTAAAAGAGTTCCGCAACATTAAAAATACGAACACATCAACGAATTCTGAAAAGTATTTCGCAGAGAGCAAGAGGAAAAAAACTCACGTTAACATCTGATAATCTGTTCTTCTGAGCAGTAAGAGTCTGCTGGTGTTTTTAAGTCCTGAAGACACTAGCGATATTTCATAAAGTGTACTGTAATTTATCAACGTACTGATATCACATCATCATGTCCAGCCCAAGCCAGTGCCAATAAAAAAGGAACACATTACCCACATTGGTTGACATTAAGATCAGAGAGAGAGAGAGAGAGAGAGAGAGAGAGAGAGAGGTTGAGGTTGCTGAGACAGAGATCAGTGAGGAGATCGAGTTATGAATGATAATAAGCTAGGATAACCTTTAAGTTAGAATTTGTCATTGCTTATGTATATACTGATGCATTCATATTGTGCGTGCGTAACACACCAGGTGCTGAAGACGAAGCCCAATGTCATCAGTTAACGCAGGACAGAGAGGGAAAGAGTGACAGAAAAGGAGAAGGGCTGAACCTTTCATGAAGGCATGTCAGCAGATGGCACATTAAAACCGACTAACCAAAGGGACATAACGAACGTTCACGCCACTCAGGCATCTTTTTTTCAGCACGCCCTCTCGATCGTCTAGTGGCGAGAAGCACCACAGCCTTTAGCATATACACACACACACAATTCACTTGTCCATCCTTCCTCTTATCTCACAAATAATAGCCATGAAGAGCAGCCATATGCAATGTGTATTTGGTTTGGTGATAAGAAGCTATCAGGTGCGAATTCCCTGCTGCAGAAGAGCAATAGATTGTGAGAGAATAAGTAGATTGCACATCTCTTCATGCATTATTCACACCTGGTGCTGTGCAGGCCCGAACAACTGCCATCACTTTGAAGGAGCATAAATAGATATCTAAAATTAGAATCTTTGATGTGAGCAAGCCGGCTCACTGGATCCTATAAAGCAGCAGAATTGACAGAGCACCCATGACGACACTCAGATGAACAAAGGAAACAGTTTTACACGGCGACATGGCTGGAAAAACTCATTTCGCTGGAGCTTATAGAGAAATTTGGCCTCCTTCGCGATCTCTGGCTTTGGATGGTCGCTAATCCATCATCTGAAGAAACATGTCATGACGTGAATCAATAAAATTGCTCTGGATCTGCCATTTGAAGTGTAGCTGATATTGGGTCGGGGGTCTTTCTCTCTATGTGATAACTTTAAGGATTCAGGAAGAAATTGCCTTGACATCAGCTGTCGTGTTCTGAGACGTTTGAAGGTTTTAAGAAGAAAAGGAAAAAAAAAAAAAAGTAGAAGTACAATAGCAATGCAAGAGCATCACCAAACCGTTTTACTTTTTAAGATGTTGTGAATTACCGTGATCAAACATCAGAGTGATCAAACAGCCTCTCGATTACGTTCATTATGTCTTATATTAGATATGGTTAGGTTGTTTTTTCTTTTTTATCAGACATCTAGTTTTAGGTTTGTTTACCTGACATGTTTCGACATGCGTAACTGTCGTCTTCCTCAGAGTGTCACCGGATGTTATTGGTGACGCATCTCATCAGCTGATGTTTCCGGAAGGCGTGACCTTCCTGTCTGGTTTGACAGGTCGGTCACGTATTCTACTGTCCGTTCGTCCCCTGCAAGATGGCACTCCAGGTATGGGAGAGCATGTATGCTCCCTCATCCCGGTTGATGGTCCTCGGGCTTCGCTTTCGGATCTCCATGGCCTCCCTGATCCAGCGCTGATGTTTGTTATCTTCTGTGCGGAAACATCTTTGGAAACATCAGCTGATAAGATGCGTCACCAATAACATCCGGTGACACTCTGAGGAAGACGACAGTTACGTACGTCGAAACAAACCTAAAAATAGATGTCTGATAAAAAAAGAAAAAAAAAAAAACTAACCACAGGGATGAGAGTGGGTGTCATCAAAAAAGCAGAAAACAAGATGGCGCCCGAAGCCAACGGGGGGGGGGGCTTCAAGATGCCCCCCTGGAAAATTTTGAAAAATAAGGCCTTACAAACCACTTGTCCTGCAATCTGAGCTGTAGTAGATAAAAAAAAAATATATCTGTTGTCTTTTTTATATATTTACATGAAAATATGTTTCAAAATCAATAAGAGTATTGCTTGAATTCAAGATAAAATCACATTCTACATTCAAGGGTATGGTTATAATTCATGATCAACAAAAACGACAAACTAAATTCACATTAAACTTGAGTTTTATTAATTATCAAAATGTTCATATAGGCGGCACGGTGGTGTAGTGGTTAGCGCTGTCGCCTCACAGCAAGAAGGTCCTGGGTTCGAGCCCCGGGGCCGGCGAGGGCCTTTCTGTGCGGAGTTTGCATGTTCTCCCCGTGTCCGCGTGGGTTTCCTCCGGGTGCTCCGGTTTCCCCCACAGTCCAAAGACATGCAGGTTAGGTTAACTGGTGACTCTAAATTGACCGTAGGTGTGAATGTGAGTGTGAATGGTTGTCTGTGTCTATGTGTCAGCCCTGTGATGACCTGGCGACTTGTCCAGGGTGTACCCCGCCTTTCACCCGTAGTCAGCTGGGATAGGCTCCAGCTTGCCTGCGACCCTGTAGAACAGGATAAAGCGGCTAGAGATAATGAGATGAGATGTTCATATATTAAATAAAATTTTAGGGTGACTGACCTTTTCTCCCTATGCCCTCATTAGTTGCATATGATTTCTTCAAAAAGTCTTTTGAAATATTTAAGTTTTCAAAACTGTCAGCATTAATTCAGATTTACTGACTATCTATCATATACACGTTCAGTGTATTAAATCAAACGAATGCCAAGTTTATGGGATAATGTCTATGTACACTTTATACAATTATTTATAGTTCACAGTCACGTCTCATTTCCATTTGATCATTTCGACGACTTCTTCAGCTTTTTGGCCAAAGACAAGAGCTTGTCAGTCCTCTCTGTTTTTTATACCAGCACTGATTTCACGTACCTTTGCTTCGTCTCGCTTGTCAATTGTATTCGGCATTTTGAGTAAAAAAAGCCGATACGAAAGAGAAACGTATTTTTGAAGCGCAGCAACGATGAACATGTGCAAGTTTTGATAAAATAGAACAGATGCGGGTACTTTTGTAAGAACTGTTATGATTGGCTTTTGTTCTCTCCCACACTCTTGTAAGAACTGTTATGATCGGCTATCATGCTCTCGCCAGCGATGTTTTGGCCAATTACATTGTAGATAACACGTATTCTACCGCGAGACTTAGCGAGACTAAAGATGGCAAAAATGTAAACATGTAACATCATCGTAGGAATGAATTACGCTTGAGTATCACGAAGGAACATACCCCAACCCCCCTCAATAAGTTAAAAAAAAAACTCAACGGATTTGACATAATATAAAAAGGTTGATTTTTACTCAGAAAAAGCGGAAATCCGCCGAAAAGCGGAAAACTCTCATCCCTGTAACCATGATCAAACAGCCATTTGTACACAAACAGTCAAGGCCGGGGAATGTTTTTAACTTCTTCACCCTGACGTTAAGGGCTGGAAATATCTGTGTAAACACAGTTAAAAAGAAGGAAAATTCCTTCCGTCAGTGGCGCATTTTCACAGCCTGTTCACAAGGCAGGAATCTTACGCTTTTATTCCGCCTCGTGTTCTGTATAAAACGTCTGAATGTGGAACTGGAGTTTGTTTTGTTCCGCCTCTGAGCCGGAATGGTTGGTAGTAACAGAGGCAGAATCGACGTTTTTGTAAAACGGACAGCCGGTTTTTGATATCGACATTCTTCTTTCTGAGATCAGCACGAATTCAAACGTTTCTGTCGACGGCGTCTAAAGTCCGTGGGCCTTTCTGCCTTGATTCTCTTCCCATTTCTCTTTACTTTCTCCTTCAACATATTTCTGATCACACAAACAAGTCTCTCCACCCCTCTCTCTCTCTCTCTCTCTCTCTCCATTTGTGAGTGCAGCTTTCTGTGAAACATTTTTTTCCCCGGAAAGCCAGCTCAGCTAAAAGACACAAACATCATATATTTTTCGAGACGGTTACTTCCCTTCCCATACGATGCTCAGCAACTTTGCTCGTGTTTGAAGACTGGTATAAATGTGCACGGCTAACAAAAGCACCTCAACACTCGGCTGTTTTGAAAGCGGCGCTGGTATGCTCGGAGTTATTCATATTTCTGATGCATAGATATACATCACCATAGACACTGACACTCTGTTGTGACACGTCACATCTCTGGTTGTGGAACGCCGGCTCACAACGTAAACACACACACACACACACACACACACACACACACACACACACTGGTGCGGCTTTAATCGGTTCACTGTAAATCACTAAAGCTGGAGCATTGAGGTGTCTTCTTTACGCCAATATTATTGGACATCTGTGTAAAAAGGGCTAATCACTCATTCAGTGTGCTGTTTATATGAAAGATACAGCATTAAATGATATAAATGACACTGCTATAGTGCTATATGTCTCACTTATGAGGGCTAAACAAATCATCTCTTTTAATATTACCAACAAAACGTTAATGGAAAACTGCTGTATACAAAAAGAAATACAGTTCTCTTTCTAAAATGTCTTGCCATAGCAGAAACAGGTGTGTGCTCTCACACTGTACACACACACACCGGGTTTATTTGCAGAGGAGTGTGACCTCGCTGTCATGGAGATTAGGCCTTTAGTTCCAGACTGTCCTTTAAGTGGACCAATTGCCTGCGCTGATCTCAGCCGAGCCTAATGAGCTGTCTGTCGTGAACCTACAACAGTCTGGACTCAGCAAGCTGGCTGCACCCCGAATGAGCATTTAGTCAGTCAAAAACCAAATGGAGAATTGAGGAAAATCACTGGGAGGCCATTTAGCTTCTGCTGGTAGCAGCTGCAAACGACACAGGGGCTCGAAAATGAAGCTGCAGTAATGGTGGAAAAGTAGGAGAACAGACTGTCTCTGAGATGAGGATATTAGAAATAAGTCGGGGTTGATGAGGAGACAGGGATGTAGGAAGGAAAGTTTTAGAGGGAGGAAGAAAACATTTTCTAAATAGTCTTACACAAAGCCGAAAGGGCAGTCCTTCGCACAGGCTACCGGCTTGCACTTCTTGTGGCGATGCCGGCACTGACACATGGCACAGCCGTTGGCGTCGATCAGGAAGCCGAGTGGACACTTCAGGGTGCAGCCTGAGATCAGAGCACTGCACAGTTCCTCTCCTACAAACAAAACAATCAGATGTGATTATTTTTCCTCATTGGATAAATCAAACGCGCTCATAGCCAGGTTTTAAACTTTACAAGAATGAATCACAAATCAATATTTGGAAGACCCTGGCTGGACAGTAAAAGCAGTGATGCACTGAAGTGAGAAACTGGCAAACTCTGGATTCCAACATCTACCGTACTTTCACAAACATGCTCAAGACAAGGAGGATTTCGTTCAGTGGCAAGACAACCAGTCTAATTCTTCTTTTGCGCGTGATGTCATAGCTAATTATGCATGAGGCTTTGAACCGGAAGCTGGCCCTGTTCGAGGATATACACAAACTCACGCAGTGCACATTTCCTATAGAAGGTATGCTCGAGAGGTTGTTACGCTCAAGAATTCCTTTAGTTTCTTCGCTATGCTGACTCTTTGTGCTGTAATTGGATGCGGGTGCAACTCTATTCAAGACAACGGGATTTATTAGTTCTTTAGAATTCCAGAAAATATAAATAATCAAGGAGAAAAAAAAAAAAAAACAAGAGAGCTGTCCAGGGAGCGCAGACGTCAATGGCTGTCCAACAGAAACCGGGCTGATCTAAGCGACGAGAAAGCAAAAACCACACGAGTCTGCAGTGAACATTTTATCAATGGGAAGTGCTACGAACTAGCTGCACTACCGTTCAAAAGTGTGGGGTCACCCAGACAATTTTGTGTTTTCCATGAAAAGTCACACTTTTATTTACCACCATAAGTTGTAAAATGAATAGAAAATATAGTCAAGACATTTTTCTGGCCATTTTGAGCATTTAATCGACCCCACAAATGTGATGCTCCAGAAACTCAATCTGCTCAAAGGAAGGTCAGTTTTATAGCTTCTCTAAAGAGCTCAACTGTTTTCAGCTGTGCTAACATGATTGTACAAGGGTTTTCTAATCATCCATTAGCCTTCTGAGGCAATGAGCAAACACATTGTACCATTAGAACACTGGAGTGAGAGTTGCTGGAAATGGGCCTCTATACACCTATGGAGATATTGCACCAAAAACCAGACATTTGCAGCTAGAATAGTCATTTACCACATTAGCAATGTACAGAGTGGATTTCTGATTAGTTTAAAGTGATCTTCATTGAAAAGAACAGTGCTTTTCTTTCAAAAATAAGGACATTTCAAAGTGACCCCAACCTTTTGAACGGTAGTGTATTAATGAAAGATTGCAATATATACTGTAAGAAATATTGGATCGTTAGACCGGCGAGTGGCCTAGTGGTTAGCGTGTCCACCTCTCGATCAGGAGATCACGAGTTCTACTCATGGTCGGGTCATACCAATGACCATCATAAAAATGGTGCCTTCTGGCAAGGCACGCTACAATACAGATGCGAGTGGGGAGTCAAATGCTCACGGTTACCAGAGGACCAGCCCCCCACTGTAACCCTAACTATGTAATATAGGCAAGAGGTTGAGGGCTACGAAACGGAGATTGGCGCTGCCAAACGCGGCATGTAAGGTGCAGGAAGGACTTTGACTTGACTTTGATTGGATCATTTAATAGCCTGGTCATGCAGAAACTCACTGCTGTCAAACGTAACAAAGCTGTGATCGAGTGTGTGATCCGACAGTCAAAGGCTTCTACGATTATTTCATTTTAAAAAGAGCTGTATATAATTTTTGATGACACTGCTTTTATTTTGCTTTTTCTTTCCATTCAGGAAACCAGCTGATCTCTACAATCCAGACTGGGATCCAACACAAAATACGGGCCACAATGAAATCAACGATGATACTAAAGCAGTAGCTCAAAATGTGAGGCTTACAGAGCGCAGAAAGAAACACAAAATTATTGAAGAATCTTCCCAAACGATCACAGAGTCAATCGAACAAGATTCATGTCAATCCCCTACCCCAAATACTGCAGCCTCCTCTCCCGCTGAGTGCTCTTTTATAACTAAACATGCTATCTAGTGTGTTAGATACCCATCTTTTGAAGCAGTCAAAATGATCATTTTTAAAATAGATTTGAGAAATGACTCCATCCATATTACTACACTGCAAAAAATTGAAAACTGAATTTGAGGGGAAATTCCTTAATACTAGTGAAATTATCTTGCTGCATGGACAGATATTGACTCGATAAGACATCATAGAATAAATTGGCTGCAATCCAGAACTAGGTTTAATAATCTCAGAATTGGTGTCTTGTATTCTTCTAATATGAAATGCTAGATCGTTTCAACTATATTCAAGATATTTTCACTTGCTTCATATCATTTTTTGCAGCGTACAGTGACGTGGCTGCGTCTCGGGAACATTACAGTAGTGGTTTCCCGTTGCCTTCTACTGGATTATTATAGAGGTTTTCTCCTCTCAACCATTCACACACACACACATTGGACCTATGACAATTTAGCGCCACCAATTAGCCTAACCTGCATGTCTTTGGACTGGGGGAAACCAGAGCACCCGGAGGAAACCCATGCAGAACATGCAAACTCCACATAGAAAGGTCCTCGTCAGCCACTGGGCTTGAACCCAGAACCTTCTTGCTGTGAGGTGACCGTGCTAACCACTTACACCGTGCCGCCTGAGAAATGACTACAAGCTTCTAAATGTAATTCTTTGTAACAAGTCCCTGATGTCGGTGGAGTACAGAAGCATGGCAGGCCGGAGTTGGTGTTCACACACACACTTTATTTGGCTTATTTTCCTTGCTTTTCAGCTTTACTCACTCACACACAGACACACACACACGTGTTCTGGTCAGGAGAGCTCCTCTCTCTCTGCTCTCTTCCTCCTTTTCTATTCTCTGTCACTGCAACAACACAGACACACAACATTAATTAACCACAGGTACACTGACTTTGCCGCTCACCTTCCCTGGCCCCGCCCACCATTCACAAACTGATGCTAGGCCACGCCCCTGCTGCCACACTCTTCTTTACCTTCCAGTCTGTACTCTTACCACTGTATATCTTACCACTGTGTGCGTGCGTGCAGACACACACACACACACACACACGGCGGCGGTCAATGACACAAGCAGTTTTGGTCATGTTTAACCATGTTTAAGGTTGCAAACGAAGAATAGGGTTAATTGCATTTGCACTACTGGCACGCTCATTAGACCCAGTTGTCACTCATCCTTGCCTTTAACATCCCTGACCTATGAAACTATGGCACAGTAGCAAAAAGAATGGTCAGCATTGAAAAACAGCCCACTATCATTTTCATCTTAATATCTTCTCACAAGGCCCTTGTTCTGGCTGAAGAACATCAAACAAAGTCTTTTGCGCTTCTCCTCCATCAGCTAAAAGAGCACGACCCTCCTCTTCCCTTTGATATGCATCTGCCTCATATCTCCACTCACGCCCTTTTAGCTTACTAAGCGCAGCGCTCTTCCTGCAGCACTGACTGCGTTATCCTCTAAACTACCCTCTTGAATCCACTTTTGCCTGGAAAGCTTCCAGTTACAGCTGGCTGTCCTGTTCTGGAAATTAGTATGAGGACCTGAGCGACGGTGCTCTGTTTAATGCTTACTTGTTTTGCAGCTGCAGGTGCGGCAACCGTGCGAGTCGAGCTGGAAGCCGAAGGCACAATCCTTCTCTGTGAGCGTGCAGTTCTCCAACAAGCTGCAGCCAGGGGGCGCCATGGTGATATAGGTGGGCTCTGGGAAAAAAAACAAAAAACACATTCCCCTGACGGAGGTGAGTCAGGCTGAGTAACTCAGGGTAAGTTAGTGAACGACTCTGTGTGCATATATATGTGTGTGTGTGTGTGTGTGTGTGTGAGAGAAATGGTAACAGAAAGGGAGAATGTGAAGTCTCACCCAGGACTGGGTTTGTGAGTCATGGGAGTTGAAAGCAATTTTAAACAGAACCCTACTTCCTAGCTTCTGTTAATGGCTGACAGTGAGGCGACACAGAACACGACGGCAGGAGAATGTTTAAAAAAAAAAAAAAGGAGGAAAAACAGAGTGAGAGCAAGAGAGACACAGACAGACACAACATAAGTGGAAAGCCCCTTCTGTACCCCTCATCTAATTTTAAACAAAATTCTTAGTGCTTATAATTTATTTCTTGGAGTCCATTAAAGGATTATGGGGCTTTTTAATAAGGCACGGTGTGTTGTATATCAGTGGCGTGCACACTGCTGTGTGGTTTAGGTTATGACAGCTCTGACATGCTGCAGTGCCATTGCTGTCATTCCTGCTTTAAATCATGCCATGCTCTGAACTCAAGAAACAAGAGAGAGGAGAAAAAAAAAAAAAAAAAAAGTTGAGCTCACCGTTCCTGAAATCCGTTAGCGGACAAATACTTGCAATCAGCACTGACCACAAGACATATGAGAAAAGCATGTACGACACAACCCTGCACACAGTTATAGCAGGATGCTTTCAAGCAAACACGGGGAGAAAAAAGGGGCGGCGGTCTGTAGCGGCATGTCTTAGGATGACAAAAGGCTTATGTCATGCGTCCGCTGTGGCCAAGAGGCTGCTGAAGCATTGCAGCTATTTCAGTTTTGGTCAGAGGTCGTTTTTTTGTTGATAATTCCCACGGCTCGCTCATGCTGAATGAGAAGCGTGTTCGAAGGCGGATCAATGCCTATTATTTTTAGGGTGAGAAATTTAATTAAACCAGATCAGATACAGGTTGAATACAAGCATTCTCTCGCTCTTTCTAATTCACTCCCCCCCTCAACGTCTACCACTTTCTCTCATTTCATCTCCCTGTGCCCAAGGTTATTTTTGTCTGTATATATGGTTATTATGAATTAAAAATGAGCTCCGTTTGATATGGACAATCCTAAGGCGAGTCTTCACTTTCTAATTCATTAAGAAAGCTCATCGAAGCGTCAGGAGCACTGAATGCTCTTTTCATGCTGGAGCCTATCCATCTTTGAATGGAGGAAAAAACCTTAAAGGAAAGAAATTATCTTGAACAAAGCACACATGCACCCAAATAAATGCAAGCTCAAACAGATATTTTGTTAGAAATCGCTAAATATAGCTATTCCGTATTTATACCTGCTAGAACAGCAGGCATAAATACAGAAGCGCAATTGCTAAGGTGTAATTCGGGAGTGGATCCTTCAGCAGCCATGGACTGAGCGGCACTAAATATGGTGCAGGAGTATAGTGGCTCATCCCAGTCTGACAGACTTCATTTACTTAATTACACACTCGGCATCTGGCACAAGAACCTCCCCTGGCCTAAGAGAGTGTCACCTTGAACAAACATAATGATCAGGGAATAAAACTGCACTGACCACTGAGAAGCAGCTGTGGAGCTTTAGCGAATTTAATCAGAATATTTATAAAGCATTTTCTTGTTCTGCTTCAGTTCCATCTCGATGTTAAGTCAGGCAAAATGACGTGATGCCGGATTAGGGCTCCGACATCGAATCCGCAAAACTGATAAAATTCGATAATAAAACCATGTGGGGACAAATTTAATTACCAGTTAGTTTGTCTGTCATGAAGCATGCTGTGATGCATTACATCACACCACTTCAAGTAGCACAGCTATTCAGATCAACTTAGCTTGTTATTGAATAATACAGTATATTTGCACTATTTGTTATGCATCAAGTGGTCAAGTCACCACCTGCCTTTCAGTTCACAATGAAGTTAGTCGGAATCGATGCCAGTAAGAGTTTCAGCAAGAAAGCCTATGGATATCGGCCTTTGTTTTGAATTTGAGTGGTTGGAATTGAACAAACCAGGGCATAACATGGCAACACTCGTTCATTGCCATTGGTCAATTGTGTACAAAAAGCTGTGACCTTATGTTAGTTTGGGTGTCTTATGTATTATTGTATTGCAGCTAATGACCCATTACTTAATTAAGGTGGGGTTTACATTAGACCGTATCAGCGGATCATCAGATTAACGTTTTTAAAACGATTAGCGTGCACACAGCAACGCCAATACACGATTCGCGTGCACATAGCAACGCCAATACACGGATACGCTCGGCTCCGCAGGCATCCTGCGCTCCAAATCACTCCGCCCTGAACAGCGAGTGCCCTCTGGAGGGTGCGCACTCCGGCCCTGCGCAGCTCACAGAGCACGCGAGTGGAGCGCACAAGCAGTGATTTGGGACTGAGCTGCTGTGTGTGTGATCTCAGTGCATGTCGGGCATGCGCGTCACTTACCACTTGCAAGTGGAAGGATGGCAAGCCTAAAGACAATCATAACTACACAATGGGCAGTATTTGCATCAGTATTTGCAGTATTTTCATACTTTTATACTCTTTAATGAAAGGTGATACAAGGCGGAAGTCCGCGCCGTTTTTCAGCAGTCACGTCACATGACCAATGCCAGCGAATCAGGAAGGTGGATGTCACAGTGACGTTGTCCAATGACGACGCCAGCTAGAGCTCAGCACAGCGTATCCGCGTATTCTCAATGTTTACACAGCACCGGACCAGACACGATTTGGATTGAATACGTGGACCCTGGCGGATTCCCGTTTCCCGGCGTTTTAATGTAAACGGACAGTGCATCCGCGAAGAAAACGAGACAGATACGGTCTAATGTAAACTTGGCCTAAGCCTACTTCAGAGATTGTAGTAGTATTAAAGGTAGACTACCTGGTCAGATTTTTCAAAAGTGTTGGTCATATTAAAAAAAAAAAAAAGAATTCCCGACACCCAATTATTTTTGTTTAGTGGACCAAAATCTACTGAATTCGAATCACAGACTTCCAATTTTATTATGTTTTTTTAAAATAGAACAATTAATGAATTTGCGGCCACGTGACCCTAAATTCTCTGGTATTATTTCCTGCTTCACCATGACCCAATTCAAGATACTACGTCATGCATCACGTGGTGGGCTTTCCCTGTTCGTGCAAGGCATTGTGGGATACAAATATGAAACAGGAGAGAAAAATGGAGGGCGCGAGTGTGCGAATGAAACGTGAAAGACCGACTACAGTAACGGAAAGTGAGAAGAAAAGACATTCCTGCAAAGGAAAATGCAGGACCAAACTAATAAATATCGGCGGTCAGCGAGCACCTCGGTGTGATCAGCTGTTCGTTTAGCGACAGAACGATGTAACTGTCAGTGCACGGTCAAGGTAAACCTGTAGATGGCAGTAATGCAACACTGTGGATGCCAACTGCCATAAAACCCAAAAGAAGAAGGTAAACCTGCACATGTGCACATGGGCTTCCTCGGTCTGCTTGACTGCACAAAACAGGCGATTTCACGTATTATTATTTGCTCGGGAATCCCCTCAAATTAAATCACTTCCCAGCCACAGAACGGCCTGATATTTTGAGAGATATTGCAGAAATAAACATGCATCACAATGACCGAATTTCAAAAGGAACTAAATTTCACCGATTTTATGAAATCGAAAGGCCGTCTAATCAATTAATTGACCAAAAAAAACCCCTTATGGATTAATCAATTATCAAAATCATTTGTAGCAGCTCAACTGCTTTGTGAATAGACTAAATTTCAAGCTCTGTGCATCACAGACGCTTCTACACAATAAGAACCTGCCAATTTCTTCATACTTAAGTCGAGAGGAAAAAAAAAAAAAAACACCTTTACACAGATTCTTGACTTTCTTTGCGGATGTAATTTTGACCAGCTTATCATTTCCCTCATTGTCGTCTCTCACCAGCTAATGTACAGTGCTGCAAAAAGCCTGTGGCAATCTCACCACCTCTTCCCATGGTGTAGTCTCACACAAATGCCTTATGGAAATGAGCAAACAGAATTGACAAAGAGTTCTCTAGTCCTTGCCAACAGGTAAAGCTATTTTTAAAAGACATCTGTCTGGGTGGGAGAGGGGATCTCGCTACACCACGGCTTTATTCCTCACTGCCTCTTACTATAATGGCCTTACGAATGGGAGGCCTACATGCGTGGGGGTTTAGAGCAAAACACAGTCTTCCTCAGACCGCCTCTCCTCTGGGAACACACAAAAAAATGGCTCTCCTTCTGTTTGTCTGCATTATTACGGACAAAATAATTGAACAGCAAGGTCAGGAGGACACGGCACATTCAATACAAAGGTAACATAATGCCACGAACGCCCTGCAAAATCAATATAACCCACTTTCTATAAGAAAGAAATTTGAGTGCACAGGCCTGCGCCCGGAGCAGAGAATATGGTCTTTAAATGCCGTGAGGGTTATCATTATTTAAACAGCTGTCTTTAGCACCTAGCCCCACACAAGATCTACCCAAATACACACTGTCTTCCAGTGAAATATAGGGTAGCAGGCTCACATCAAATTACTGAGCAGCATAGGTACAACTGGAGTGGGATGAGCAGTGCCGCAAAGCATGATGGATCTAACTTTCCACTGAGCACAACGACGTGGCGCTAGCCTGACATGCTTTGATCTGAGCCAGATGGTAGATTGGGGAGGGGGAGGGAGAGAGAGAAAGCTGTATAGATTATAATGCAATTCTAGTACTGTGTGTATGAAGTGTTCTGTGGTCTGCTTGCCATTCTGCGCGTGTGTGTGTATCATATACATGAAGGTGCACTACACAGTCCGTAAGTCCCACATCTCTAATTGCTTCACGGATGGACAGCCACATAAAAGATTGATTGAAAAGGCGTTTGAGAGCGAGAGTCTCGATGCTGCCCACACGCATAAAAGAGGATGCCTGCAGCCATGCTGCTACCTCCATTCATCCTCCTCTTCTTTTCTCCCATCCCTTCTTCCAGCCAGAGTTCTCAGTCTCTAGAGCAGTGCATTTCTAATTGGACCCTTTGCATCCTGATTATAATGCTAGGTTATGAACAAATGTAAAATCTTGCTGACGTTTGCTGAGTGTAACATTAATTTCCAGGATTTCTTCATAAATGTATTGATCTGCACAGTAGCCTCCTGACTTTGTGCAGATATTTAATTGGATGAAGCAGACAGCAGAAAAGACAGACAAGAACCCTATCACATACACCTGCCCAGAGACATTTAGGCAGGAGCAGGGTTTATAATGAGATGGATCCCAGCAGCTGTTGGAGGAGGTTTAGATCCCTCCAGACACAAAGCATTACAGTCGTTATTACTGCTTACAGTCTCAGCTGAAATGTCTCATTTTTAAAACAATATTAGGCCTAATTTTCCCTTCTTCAGAATCAATATCTGAAACCCCAGGCACGACACAATTGTGGGTTGTTGGGGTTTTGTTGCCAGACACTTCTCATAGGCTAAGAAATCGCACTGTTTGCGTGTTCAGCCTGTTGAAAGAGTAAAGAGGAAAGTGAGAAATGTGATGGTTGTCCTCATGATTAGAACCGAGCATGGCTGTATTAAGTAAGAGCTGATTAGAGTTTAGTCACACTCCTAAATCACGGTGAGGAACTGTGACTGTGACCGTGCAGAGAAGACGGCGAAGCTCTAGGCAGCACATCTCGCTTATATCAAAGCTATATTCTCCAGCTTGACCTGAGAGACGATGTTTCTGTGACTGTGGCTCGAGCCAATCCCAGAAGAGATTCATCATCTGGCCGAGCTGTCACTCATCTGTCACCTGTCTCTGTGTTATTTGTGTGTGGGTCTCTGTGGCATTGTACCGTCAGCGAGCACGGTCTGTCTGAAGCCTTGCCTTCAACGCAAGCCACAATAAAACCTGAGGTTCAAACAGCAATCCCAAATGTCTGGGTGGAATTTTATCCATGAATGTGCTTGATCAAAACTATCAATTTGCTGCAAAACGATCCAAAGCTCTCGCTTGTAGATTTCACTTCGCAGGCAGACAAGATCAGTGTGGGATAAGCATATGTGGCTTCACGCCTGCAGTGTTGTAGCTAAAACAGATCCATGGCAATAATCACATGCTGTGGTGTGAGCACTGAAAGCATCATTACAGAGACAAACAGCTGTACAGAGAGAAAACGAGGAAGGTAAAGATAATTTTTTTTTTTTGCAATTGTTAGCTTATTATCCCCTGCCGTGAAGTGTGCAGGGGGATACGGAATGGAGTCCATCCGTCCTTTCGTTTCAATCTGGACAAGTTTTCTCAGAAACTATACTAAGTAACTTTAAAAACGCACAATGGAATTCAACACGATATCACTTTAGATCCATGCATATATTTGAAATTTATGATATTGTATGTAATGCACACACATCTTGAAACATCGATAAAGGACATTTATTGTCAAACTCAAGAATTAATTCACAATAAAAAAAATTCAAAGTGACAGTTGGCCCATGTTCGGACCGTCATGCTGGAGATTCTGGGTCTGTGTCGTCCAGGGGTCTCAGCAGCAGCGACTGAGGGTGTCAGGAATCTGTCACGGAGGTGAGCTAGCCTGATGTGCTGATCCTGAACTGGCGTCGTGACTCGAGGCTGACCAGGGCGTGGACGATCCCTGGTGCTCCCTGTCTGTCTGTAACGCTGACTCAAACGGGAAATGGTCGAATGATGAACACCGAAGTGCCGGGCGACCTCTGTCTGTGTACTTCCGGCACGCAATATCCTGACGGCCTGTTCACGTTGATTTTGGCTTAGGCGTGGCATCTTCAATAATGACAATTTTCCCATCATTTCCCCCGGGTATTTATAGGCAAGATTGTGTGTGTACAGTGTATGCAAATTTTGTTTGAAAATTAAAGCCTGTCCATGTCATTGACTACCCGAGTCATATTGTACGTTATCGAGTACAACTCCCTTAAATTCTGATTTGAGCACAGATTTGGAACTTATTCAGGCGGAACGAAGTTATTTTTCCATTGTGATATATTTCTTTTCTTCTTGAGATAAACTCAGCACGAATTCAGCAAGTTTGATCAATGTGCGTTTTTAAAGTTACTTAGTGTACATAAGCTACATCAATGAAACTTTGCGTGCTCGTATTACTATTCATAATCTAAGTTGAGTTCGAAAATCATTTATGAGAAATTATTATTTTCAGAGTTATGGCCCTTGATTTTCGGTATTGGACTTTGTACAAGTGGACTCAATCTGGACAAGTTCTCTCAGAAACTACGCAAGTTACATCAATGAAACTTTGCATGCTCATACTACTGAAAAAGCTGGGTAGCGTTTTATGAAGGTATCATAGCACTTACGACATCATAAGTCAATATTAAAGGCGTAATTGTTAAGAGGTCTTCATAAAATGCTTGTGGCGGGGGATAGTGATGACCATGTCTTTTTGTTGTGATTGGATTTGGGTGGGCTTGAATAACAACCACAGCTTTTTCTGTCTGACACATATCTTTATGTTGAGAGGTCAGAACTATTTGAAAATGCCCCATGTATGTGAACACAAATGGTGACCTATAAACAAGTATATTAGGAACAATAAACAATAGAAAAGAAGGAGGGAGGGATAGAAAGACACAACACACACACATATCCTGTCCTTACCCTCACACACAGGACAGCATTCTCCAGGCACTATGACCGGGTGGAGGCAGTTATGGCCGCAGGCAGCAGCTACACAGCGGGCTTCGCCACTCACACATTGACAGAATGTGCAGTCATCCTCTCGCCAGTGATCCCCATGAGCCAGGATCTGGCCATTCACGTAGCAGCCGGCAAAACTCAGCGGAGGGAAGATAGGATCTGCATAGAAACAGATAGGAAAAAAGAGAGGGGTTTTAATCTGTGACGTTGCCCCTTTCTTTTTTAAGAGTCAGTCTTGCTACTCATGCTCATACACTGCCCCAACCTCTTGCCAAACTATTACATTGAGGCACAGATTTACTAAAGTTTGTACCGTACATGTAAAATACCCACAATGCAATAAACTAAGCCTGAAAGTCACTGCGGTTTGCCCGATCTGAACCCGAGTGGTGTTTTGTTATTGGACTTCTGTGCTAATCACAGTTTGTCCATAATAAACACTACGTTCATAAGTGTAAGGATAAAATGCATGTAATCATAATTTAGCAAGCATTGTTCTCTTCCTTGCCTGCAACCCTGCACAGGATAAACGTTGCGGATAATGAATGGATGGATGGGTGTTTTCTTCCTCTGTTCTGAACATATACTGCCTGTAATTTACAAAAACTATCAGTATGTGACATTATGGTCAAACTAACAAGAAACAATACCATCTGCACCAAGATATCTCTGTACCAAGAATCAAAGACTGTGTGGAGCCCTCACATCAGCACACTTCATGATAAGATTTAGACATGTTTTACTTTTGCGCTAATCATTTATCTATTTCAACCACCCCTCCCTCATCCCCCCATGTTTTGCATATAAATAGCCCCTACATTTTGTAAATAAATTGAAGCAAGTAGAACTTTGTTCACTGACTCAAGTGTGGGATTCTTACTTTCCTCTCCAAGCGCTTGCCTGATGCAGAAACAGACAACTCCATAGCAGACTGTTTACTTGAGCCTGTTTCTCTAGTTGAGGACTGAACCCAACAATAAGTGTACTTGGCACCAGGACACACGCTAAATCATGTCGATGATCGATTTTGGAGTCATATCATCAGCTCTGTGACCAGCGACCTGCGTCTTGGGTGCTTGAGTGAAAAGAGGAGCTGAACTGTCACCTGATCGCCACCTGGTGGTAAGTTGGATCAGATGGCAGGGAGGATGCTAGACAGGCACAGTGCACCCAAACATACAGTGAGGGTGTGCTGGGAGCATTTGGCAGAGGCTCCTGGTGGTGAAGATCTTCAACTCCTGCTTCCGGCAGAACTTCTACTGCATTCCGTGAGAGGCTCAGAACACGGAGTCTGAATGAACCTCCTTTGCTGAGGTGGCTTTACAGAGCTGTGGCCGTAAGGTTGCTGGTGTCCGTCATGGCAACAACCCCCAAACCCGGTGATGGACACCAGTGATAAAGGGAGCTGTCAAGCTGAAGAAAGAGTCCTATCCAGCTTGGTAAGCTTGTGGGACTCTGGAGGCAGCTGACAGATACCAGTAGGCCAAGCAGAGTGTGGTTTTGGCAAAATAAATAAATAAATAAATAATTGGGTGTGGGAGGAGTTCAGTGAGACCACAGAGCATAATTTTCAGTCTGTCTCGAAGAGATTCTGGCAAACCATCTGATGACTCGGGAGGGGGAAGCAGTCCTTCGCCCATACTGTATACAGTGGGCATAGAGTGTTGCTGACCTCAACTGGGGACATAGGCAGTGGAAGGAATACTTCGAAGACCTCCTGAATCCCACTGACATGCTTTCCATAGAGGAAGGAGGATACGTGGATGCAGAGAAGGACTCTCCCATCACTAAGGCTGAGATTACTGAAGTACTTAAAAAGCTCTTCAGTGGCAGGGCCCCAGGAGTGGATGAAATTCACCCTGAGATTCTTTAGGCTCTGGATGTTGTTGGACTGCCTTGGTTGACATGCCTTTTCAACATTGTATAGAGGTCAGGGACAATGCCTATGGACTGGCAGACTGGACTGGTGGTCCCCCTTTTTAAGAAAGGAGACTGGATGGTGTGTTCAAACTTTAGGGGGGAATCACTTCCCTGGGAAGGTCTATGCCAGGGTATAGGAGAGGAGAGTGTATCCATAAGTTGAACCTTGGATTCAAGAGGAACAATGTGGTTTTTTAATCCTGGTTGTGGAACACTGCAACAGCTTGTTATCCTCACAAGGGTACTGAAGAGTACATCAGATTTACCAAATCAATCAATCTACATGTGCTTTGTGGACCTGGGAAAGGCATATCCCTTGGGGTGTCCACGGGAGAGCCATTCAGTCCCTGTATAACCAGAGCAAGATCTTGGTTGGCAATAAGTCAAACTCATTCCTGCCAGGGCTGCCCTTTTTAACTGCTTCAATTCATAACTTATACGGACAGAATTTCTAAACACAGCCAAGGGGTGGAGGGGTTCTGGTTCAGTAGGCACAGAAATGTATTTTGCTTTTTGCAGATGATGTGGTCCTTTTAGCTTCATTGAGCTGTGACCTCCACTGGGGTGGTTTGCAGCCAAGTGTGAAGTGGATGGGATGGGAATTACCACCAACTCTTAGGCCATGGTTCTTAGCAGGAAAAGGGTGGAATATCCACTCTGGGTTAGGGATGAGTTGTTGCCTCAAGTAGAGGAGTTCAAGTATCCCGGAGTCTTGTTCACAAGTCGGGGAGGAACGGAGCAGGAGACTGACAGGCAGATCTATCATGGTGAAGAGAGAGCTGAGCCAAAAGGTGAAGCTCTCGATTTACTGGTTGATTTATGTCCCTATCCTTACCTATGGTAATGAGCTATGGGTAGTGGATGAAATAACAATATCGCGGATACAAGTGGTGGAAATGAGCTTCCTTCGAAAGATGTCCAGGCTCACCCTTAGAGATAGGGTGATGAGCTTGGGCATTCGGCAGGGACTCAGAGGAGAGCCACTGCTCTTCCACATCCAAAGGAGCCAGATGAGGTGGTTCAGACATCTGTCTAGGATGCCTCCCAAGTGAGGTGTTCTGGGCATGTCCAACTGGGAGAAGATCCTGGGGCAGACCCAGCACATGCTGGAGAGATTACATATCTTGTCTGTCTTGTCAATGTCCTGGTATCCCCCCGGAAGAGCTGGAGGATGTGGCCAGGTAGAGGGAGGCCTGGGCATCTCTGCTTAAACTGCTGCCCCTGTCAAAGCCAGATAAGTGGTGGAAGACGGATGGATGGATGGAAATCACTGTGGGAAAGGTGATTGTATGTAGCAAATCAATATGACTGAAGAGCAGGTATTATATTTGCTGAAGTCTGTGTCCACTAGTTGAAGACAAAATAAAACCATTGACTAGGTTTTAATATTTGGAACTTACTGATCATAATTAGGCCTCAGGATCTCAAAATGATATGGAAGTTTCTTAAATGATCTAATAAATAGGGAAACTCATGGAAAAATTGCTTTCATATTAGATATTCACTGCATATTCACACGCCCAGTGCCAAAGCTTTTAAACAGAGATATGTTAAAACTCTGAAAAGATTTTTATTCATGCCTATCTTAGGAACAAAACATACACTTATTTTGTATTCTTACCATATTTTGAACTGTTTTTCACTGCCCTTAATCAGTATTATACAAGACATGTAATTATGTGGGGGGCAAATTTTACTTTCAGTTTAATTTCCGTGGAGATCTTGACTTACCCACAACTATCAAGAACCAATACATGTTCTTCCCACTGCTTTACATTTGATGTCATTTGGGCACTTGTTCCTTGTAAATCACCCACACTTTCTAATTAGCATGCATTATTCAAGATCTTCAACAGAAACCCAGGGTTTCAATTAAAAATAAATAAATAAATCAAGTAATACAGATGAACAGAAACAGCACCTCTGATTTGAACAAGACGACAGAGTCATCTATATCCCGCGCCCTATATACCAAGTTTCAAGATATTGTCACATTTTTCAAGTTCTGCTGCAGGAAACCAACCCTACCTCTTTACACTGACCTCAGCAGCCCATGGCATAAGCCCACCGGACCTTTGGTCCAGGCGAGCTAAAAATTAAAATTTCTCACATTTCTTAGTATCAAAAGGCACATATACATTACTTAATCAACACATATACCAACTTTCAAGACCAAACCACTCAGTTTTCAAGTTCTGCTCTGGAAACAAAACCGACCCCTAAGACTAACCTGAGAGACCAAGTCTGAAATAGTTTCCACGGAAACATAAAAAATTTAAATTTCTCAAATTTCTTAGTATGAAAAGGCACATCTACATCACCTTAACATGTGTACCAAGTTTCAAATCCGTATCATGAACAGTTTTGGATATACGCTCCGGAAACAAACATTGCTCTTAGAAGTCAAGTCAAAATCTGTTTTTTTATGTAAACATTTGAAAAACCACTTTTTTTTTCCTTTTTCAAAAATCCAAAATAGCAAAAGGCACCAGTTCACATGTTGCTTGATATGTATACAAAGTTTCATGACGATATCTTCAGTAGTTTTAAAGATATGGCCCGGAAACGAAAAAGTGACCGGACAGACGGAACCCGTTTCTATATCCCCCGCCCAAATGAAGTTCGGCGGGGGATAATAAATTAAGAAAGGTGCAACTGAGTGATGGAATAAAGTTTGATTTATTTAAACAATCATCAGAATCATTTACACGCACACACACACACACACACACACACACACACACACACACACACACACACACACCATCAGCTTTGCTGGAAATACAACTGCTCTTTACATAGACAGAAATCCAATTTTCTACATGCATCAACATGTTGCTCACTTATTCATAGCAATGAAATTACCCAGACTAATATTGTGGTATGTATTGGGGAATTCATCTTAATTAACCACAATACTGAAAAAAAAAATTTTCAAAACTAATCTGCACATAAAAATAAATCTGATAAATCTAAATGGTAGCAGCCAAAGGTAAGGAGCTAATATGAAGCAGTAACATGGTGGGATGAAGGTCTAACCAAGAGACATGCAAAAGCAATCCAAATTACATGCTCCCAGGCACACTATGTTTGGTTGGTCTATAAAGTAACACAACAAACAGTTCCCTGAACTAATTAACCCAAGATGCTTGTTTAATTGGGAGAATAAAAATTATGCAAAAAATTCATCATGTCCCTGTGCTGAGTTCACACAATAAGGTCTTCTCTCGTGATCTATTTTTAATATATTTCATTTTTGAAAAATTTGCAATTTAATTGCTTGAACAGTTTTTTTTTTCCCCAGGGACATGGGTGTTTATTAGCATTCTTGCTTGGATAATCATTATATGAATCAATTTCAAACAGACATTAAATAGAAGATGCAAAAAAAATCCTTTGGGCTAAATTGTTCATTACAATTCTATGACTGTAGATTGATGAGTGAATCACAATAATTATCTTTTTTTTTTTAAAAAAAAAAAAGAAAAACGTCAGTACTGATATGCTCTTTGCTTCAGATTAAGGAAGTGGCCATTTAGTCTAAAATTGCATATGGATCCATTGAAAACTCTTTACACAAACACAGCCTGTTATTTACAGAGTTCCTGATTCAAAAGCTGGTTAAATGGCTGTTGCGTTGCTGCTAATAACATGTAATTACAGGTAGGGCTGGAACACTTTGATCACACTGTACATCTAACGGCTGTGCTTTGACAGTGTAGACTTGCGGCTTTGCATTGTGGGGTTTCAATCCAGCTTTACCTTAAAATATGCAAGATATCACCAACTTGGCAATGTGAGTATCCGAGTCATATTTACCAATTCACTGGTTCATTAATTTCTAATTACAATATTCCCAATGTGACACGAGCGCATCATTAGATTCATTCTTAGTTACGTTAGCAATTTTTGAAGCACTATTATAGTCATGTGATTGTGGTCACCTTCACAGACAGGACAGCACTCTCCCTCTGGTACGTAGTAGCGTTCGCAGTGGAGGACACCGCACTGTGCCGTGAAACACACTGATACACCACCTTGGCAGCGGCAGAAATGGCAGGCATCCATTCTGAACATGTCACCATCACGATACTCCACTCCACTGAAGATACAGGCCGGCTTAGTCTCTGTAAAACAATCACACATTTTAGACCTCTACTGTAGATGTGGCAGACGCACATCAACTCCAAAATGGAAAAACGAAAAACCAGACTGGAGAAAGAAAAAAAATGCAAGGGCTAGATATATATTCGTGGAGCATCAGGGATTACACGTACCATGAACTTATTGGTATTTTAAATATACAAAACAACATGCAACATACAGAATATACACCGATCAGCCATAACATTAAAACCACTGACAAGTGAAGTGAATTACACTGATTATGTTGTTTCAATGGCACTTGTCAAGGGGTGGGATATATTAGGCAGCAAGAGAAGAGTCAGTTCTCAAAGTTGATGTGTTGGAAGCAGGAAAAATGGGCAAGCGTAAGGATCTGAGTGACTTTGACGAGGGCCAAATTGTGATGGTTAGATGACTGGGTCTGAGCATCTCCAAAATGACGCAGCTTGTGGGGTGTTTCCGGTATGCAGTGGTTAGTACCTACCAAAAATGGTCCAACGAAGGGCAACCGGTGAATCGGCAACAGGGCCATGGGTGAATAGAATAGAATGCCTTTATTGTCACTGCACAAACATACAATGAAATTTAGTTCATCATAGGAGAGCAAAGCCACTGCGTACGTGCGCGCTGCCACTCTTGGGCACTTCAGCCCAAGACCATCTCACATTAACCTAACTGGACTGGACCCAGCAGAAACCCATGCAGACACAGGGAGAACATGCAAACTCCACACAGAAAGACCCCCGTCGGCCACTGGGCTCAAACCCAGAACGTTCTTGCTGTGAGGCGACAGTGCTAACCACTACACCACCTGTGCCATGTCAGAGGCTCATTGATTCGCATGG
The DNA here is from genome assembly GCF_027579695.1 of Neoarius graeffei. NCBI lineage: Eukaryota > Metazoa > Chordata > Actinopteri > Siluriformes > Ariidae > Neoarius > Neoarius graeffei. The sequence goes on from NC_083579.1 coordinate 53,291,268, forward strand.
GGCACGAAGGCTAGCCTATACGATCCAATCCCACAGAAGAACGACTGTAGCACAAACTGCTGAAAAAGTTAACGGTGACACCTTTCTGTTTTTGCCAGCATTCACTTTTTCAGCAGTTTGTGCTACAGTAGCTCTTCTGTGGGATTGGACCATATAACCTAGCCTTCATGCCCCATGCCAATCAATGAAGCTTCGACACCCATGACCCTGTCGCCGGTTCACCGGTTGTCCTTCCTTGGATCACTTTTGGTAGGTACTAACCACTGCATACCAGGAACACCTCACAAGTTGTGGCCATTTTGGAGATGCTCAGACCCAGTCATCTAGCCATCACAATTTGGCCCTTGTCAAAGTCGCTCAGATCCTTACGCTTGCCCATTTTTCCTGCTTCCAACACATCAACTTCAAGAACTGGCCGTTCTCTTGTTTCCTAATATATCCCACCCCTTGACAGGCGCCATTGTAATGAGATAATCAAATGTTATTTACGTCACCTGTCAGTGGTTTTAATGTTATGGTTGATCGGTGTATATAACAGCAGTGCTGGCTACCAGGAAAATCACTTCTAAAAATGTCTCTAGTCACAGCTAAAAACGTGCTGTTATTTAACAAAGAAAAAAAAACGTGTAAGCGCTGATACGATGAAGCTCTCTGTAAGGGGAGGTTTATTTAACATTTATGGAAGGAATCTCTACAGTCAGCACATTATAAGAATCGGTAAGTTGTGTGTCACAGGAAAGTCTTCAGGACCGAGGACTTGGTACTTCTCAGTTTGGCAGTAACATGACAAGCTGCACTGTTCATATTATTAATACAAGAAAGAGAAAGAAAAAGAGAAGCGTATGGAAGAACAACTGTTTATAGCCGATATAACAAAAGTGATAACAGGAACCAACTTGTCTCGCAGATGTTCCACAACATTATAATACAGACTTATAAACTGAAAGACTGGCATGGCATCCTTTTTAATTACTAAGGAATCTAATGGATCAAAATACTGTGGTATAAGACAAATAAAAACACTTAAAATGCAGTGATGTAAGAAATTAAAACCCATAGGGTGTGCTGACATTAGGGGAAAAAAAAAAATCAACTTCGGGATGACTGGTGACTGTAACTGTACTTCAGCAGGATTGCAACAACAACAAACTTACAGTAACAAAATTGTTTTCATCTGGAAATCTACATGCTACAATGGAAGCAGAGTGTATGATTTAAAAATTTCAAGCTACATAGTAAAATTGTTGTTCGGAAGATAAAGGAGCAGAGTAAGGCTTCCAAAATGATATCCTAGTTCCTCTTGCTGCAACAGCGCGATGCATCAACCACCATCTTTACCACCTTCACGGGCTCTTCGAACAGCGACTGTGCACAGAAACTGAAGACTGGAGTTTTTTCTTACATAATTATTAAATCGATTCCTTTCATCTATCGTGGCTGTGTGGTTTATGTCCCCGTGTGGCTATGTTCCTCTAGTTCAGACAGAGATGGAGAACCTCTCCATCATGTATATGTCTCCAATGGCTTTTAGAGCAGAACAGGATTGGTGTGCTCGTCACCATGGCAACGCTAGGTTCAAAAATTCACCTCTCAGCCAACGTGTTACGATGTCTGCCATTTGTACTAAACTAGAGAGCTGAACATTCATGCTGGGGAAATAAAGCCATTATCTTCCCCAACATGCACCTCAAAACAAAATCTGCACTATTATGTCGTACCAACAGCATCAGATTTTAAGAATTACTGACGGGACTGAAATAATGTTAGTAAACAAAATAAATACTTTAAAATAATCATTGTCAGCTCATTTCTCTCGGCTCCCTGGGCTAATGATGAGTGATGCTGAAGCTGTACTTGGGGGGGGCAAAAACAAAACATCTTGTGCGTCAGGAATCCTACATTTCTGTACAACAGTGGGACTCTGTGCATTCAGCACCTTTCACATTTCAAACAAGTTCAACGTGAGCAGAATTATTATAAACCTGTGATTAAAAAAAAAAAAAGGCTCAGCTCAATTCACAGGCACTGACACGGTTTCAGCCGAAGCGTTGTCCATCTTTAATTCCAAAGACTTGCTTTGCCAATTAGCGAGGGTTTAATGAATTATGCAAAGAGCCATCCGGGTAAGGATTTGCTACGTTTTATAATCTAAGCTTTGTCTTATTCTCTCCCTTTCTCCGTTTCATTTTCTTGTCAAAATGACAATTGGGCATAAATTACACAAAACATGTTGGCAATGCTATTATTAGCCAGACAGCTGTTTTGTAACAGGCAGACTGTGACTGGTCTGTGTTAAAATCCATCATTTACTTCACTCCAGATGTTTGTTACACTAACAGATCACTTCACGGTGTACAGCTGCACTGAGGAAGAGCAACAGACTTTACGAACCAGGTAGGAATAGAAAACTGACACACATTGCAAACATCTGGAATACCTTACACCTGTGCTTTCTGTGTATGATAATACTCAGCACATGGCTTTACGATAAACAACCTCAAGGTAGAGAGCGTCTAATGAGTTTAGCGTTGCGGGCAGTCCAGCATGGCCAGCGTGTGATAAAGGGTTAAGTCAATTAGAAAGAGGCTGAGCAGTGCCAATGCAGCTATCCCAAACCATCCAGATGTTCACCATTGATTTCCAAGCTCGCTGGCATTGTAGACTGCACTATGCAACACAAAGGCAAGAGTAACTAAGGAGACTGCAGTAAAAACATGCTTTTTTTTTTAACACAACTCAGAGTTTCCATGTTTAGCAAGCAGAGATTTCTCAGAGAACAAATACTATCTTGGGTCCCATGTGCTTCATCACTTGTTGTAACCTATCCATTAGACATGGGGAAGCTCTGGCCTCAGCATTCCTCTAGTTGCATTCCTGTTTCTTAAGTACAGAACATTAACATTTGCTCATAAACACTAAGCCCAAAACCGTGCCTGGTTTCTGGTTTATTATTTCCACCACAGAGATGACCATCTTGGTAAACAATTATGTGACGTGTTCAAATTGCAGATTACTTTTTATCTGTTTTTTTTTTTTATACAAAGTAGCTATGTGAACTTGAGTTTTCAAACAAACTCCGTCATAGTTGTCAGTCTTTGCCTTAAGCATGAATTTTCTTTCAATACAGAGAAAACAAATATTAATACACTCTATGAAGGTTTTCAGTTATTTTGAAAAACTAGCTGTATTAAGCCAAGATCACTCGCTAACCTTGACAAGTCAGAAAATGCATTTTGCAGGTACTTTCACACACTGTGTACAAGTTTTCAGTTTTATAACTGAGTAAACATTTGGTTCTGAGCTGAAATACTCTTCAGAATGCATTCAAGGGAAATTTGACATATTGTGTATATATATATATATATATATATATATATATATATATGAGTGATTCCACGCTTATGGGTACTGAAATGGGGACATGAACTTCTCATCTCATCTCATTATCTCTAGCCGCTTTATCCTTCTACAGGGTCGCAGGCAAGCTGGAGCCTATCCCAGCTGACTATGGGCGAAAGGCGGGGTACACCCTGGACAAGTCACCAGGTCATCACAGGGCTGACACATAGACACAGACAACCATTCACACTCACATTCACACCTACGGTCAATTTAGAGTCTCCAGTTAACCTAACCTGCATGTCTTTGGACTGTGGGGGAAACCGGAGCACCCGGAGGAAACCCACGCGGACACGGGGAGAACATGCAAACTCCGCACAGAAAGGCCCTCGCCGGCCCCGGGGCTCGAACCCAGGACCTTCTTGCTGTGAGGCGACAGCGCTAACCACTACACCACCGTGCCGCCCCCGGACATGAACTTATTCACCTAAAACCATTTCTTTTTTTACCATCAGGTCACAAAACATGTAATCTTTAATGAATGATATGTTAAAAGATAACTTTAATTTTCTGAGATGTAATAAAAACATATTTATATGCCAAAGTCAGAACGTAACAGAAGTGTTGTGGACATATATATTCTCAATTTTAACAATGTAGAATTACTTTTTGAAACATAGGAAGGTGATGTTTTAGCAAATATAATTAATAAACATGTGTAGTAGAATAAACATACACATTCTTTCAATAAGATTAACATGGTATATAGCTAGATTGTAATTAATTTGTAACAGACGCGAGATGGACAATCGTAACAGAAGTAATGTAACAGACATCATTTTGGAACTCATAGGCTTGACTTTGGCATATAAATATGTTTTTACTACATCTCAGAAAATTAAAGTTATCTTTTAACATATCATTCATTAAAGATTACATGTTTTGTGACCTGATGGTAAAAAAAGAAATGGTTTTAGGTGAATAAGTTCATGTCCCCATTTCAGTACCCATAAGCGTGGAATCACTCATATATATATATATATATATATACATACATACACACACACACACACACACACACACACACACACACACACACACACAAAAACCCGGATGTTGTCAGATATACAAATGTGGGGTCAAGCGACATTCCATACAAAACAGTCATGCGCGCGCAACTCTCTTTGTTTGTCCATTACTTTAAGAGTTCTTTTAGCTATGCCATATCTTTGTGCTGTATATGGCTGTGGTCACAACATTACCGTGGCACGTTCCGAATTCCGTCTGTGATTCGGAAAGAGGGCGAGGAAACTCTGAGGCTTAGTATGGAGAGGAGCCGAGCACGGCTGAACAACATCGGCAGGGCTGATCTAACAGAGACTGAAACCAAAACAGCTTGTGTTTGCAGTAATCGTTTTATCTCAGGTGAGATTCAAAGGCTCGCGATAATATCTTGGTAGAATTTTATTTCGTGTTGCTAGAATTTTGCTATAAGATGAGCCTTCTCTTGTCGTGGTTCACTCAGTTGTCGTTATAATTTTAACACGTGTATTATCATTTCGCGTCTCGGAGCGCTAGCAAAATTATATGATAGAAACAATCCAGACTGGGCACCCACTCAGAAAATGGGCTATGTTTCGTCCAAGGTCGGACTTGATTCTTCGGCAGCCAAACCAGACAGAACATGATATCTGGGTACTTGATGGTTGGTAGAAGTGTCTTATCTTCAGAAAAGTCTGACTTTTTAAAAATAATATGGGGCAAAACCACACATATCTATCTTCTCTTTGTGTCGAAACTTCGCTCGATCGTTCAAATCGTGGCAATACTGAGAAAATTCAGCCTTGTTTGCAGACACGCTTTCAGCAGCTGCCATCCGAGTTGCTTGTATATCCACCATCATGGCAGACGCTCATGATGTCGCACATTTTGATCACGTGGTTGCAAGTCATCTATATATTCATTCAAGCAAAATGCTACAGTTGGGAGTTTTAGGCCAAGTTTACATTAGACCGTATCTGTCTCGTTTTCTTCGCGGATGCACTGTCCGTTTACATTAAAACGCCGGGAAATGGGAATCCGCCAGGGTCCACGTATTCAATCCAGATCGTGTCTGGTCCGGTGCTGTGTAAACATTGAGAATACGCGGATACGCTGTGCTGAGCTCTAGCTGGCGTCGTCATTGGACGACGTCACTGTGACATCCACCTTCCTGATTTGCTGGCGTTGGTCATGTGACGCGACTGCTGAAAAACGGCGCGGACTTCCGCCTTGTATCACCTTTCATTAAAGAGTATAAAAGTATGAAAATACTGCAAATACTGATGCAAATACTGCCCATTGTGTAGTTATGATCGTCTTTAGGCTTGCCATCCTTCCACTTGCAAGTGGTAAGTGACGCGCATGCCCGACATGCACTGAGAGCACACACACAGCGGCTCAGTCCCAAATCACTGCTCGCGCACTCTGTGAGCTGCGCAGGGCCGGAGTGCGCACCCTCCAGAGGGCACTCGCTGTTCAGGGCGGAGTGATTTGGAGCGCAGGATGCCTGCGGAGCCGAGCGTATCCGTGTATTGGTGTTGCTGTGTGCACGCGAATCGTGTATTGGCGTTGCTGTGTGCACACTAATCATTTTAAAAACGTTAATCTGATGATCCGCTGATACGGTCTAATGTAAACCCCACCTTAATAAGTCATGTTGATAATGCTAAAATTGCAATAAATCTGTAAAAAAAAAAAAAAAAAATCATTTTTGCTAGGTGGGCGGCACGGTGGTGTAGTGGTTAGCACTGTCGCCTCACAGCAAGAAGGTCCTGGGTTCGAGCCCCGTGGCCGGCGAGGGCCTTTCTGTGCGGAGTTTGCATGTTCTCCCCGTGTCCGCGTGGGTTTCCTCCAGGTGCTCCGGTTTCCCCCACAGTCCAAAGACATGCAGGTTAGGTTAACTGGTGACTCTAAATTGACCGTAGGTGTGAATGTGAGTGTGAATGGTTGTCTATGTGTCAGCCCTGTGATGACCTGGCGACTTGTCCAGGGTGTACCCCGCCTTTCGCCCGTAGTCAGCTGGGATAGGCTCCAGCTTGCCTGCGACCCTGTAGAACAGGATAAAACGGCTAGAAATAATGAGATACGAGAGATTTTTGCTAGGTTGTGTGTAACACATTCAAACCACACCCACACTTCTATCTTTGTGGGGTCACTCATTGACAATGCATCCCCTACCCCGCTACCTGAACCTTAACCATCACAACTAAACCCCAACCCTTACCTGAACCTAATTTTAACCTGAACCCTAAAAATAAGTCTTAATCCTCAAACAGCCCCTTGAAGAAGTGTGGACTAGCCAAAATGTCTACACACACACACACACACACACACACACACACAAAGGTGCTCAAACTGTGCCTTGTCACTAAGGTGCTGAAAATAATCCATCATGCAAATACTGTAATATCTGGTCAGTGGGGATCCTGCAGTGGTCCATTTCCACCAAGAGATTATCGACAGTTACACCTATAATGTGTGCTATACGGTAAGTGCATCTGATAAAAGGGCAAATGAGTGTAGTATATTTAAAAAACTTCTATATATTTCAGGCTTTTCCTGGAATTAAATCAGTTAGGTTAACATGGGGCGGCCTTGGGCTGAAGTGCCCTTGAGCGAGGCTCCAAACCTCTAACTGCTCCCCAGGCGCTGTAGCATAGCTGCCCACTGCTCTGGGTATGTGTGTGTGCTCATTGCTCACTTGTGTATGGACATAAGTGCATTTAACAGCTTCGGATAGGTTAAATGCAGAGGACGAATTTCACTGTGCTTGAGTGTGCATGTGACAAAGGTTTCTTCTTCTCATTCTCATTATCTCTAGCCGCTTTATCCTGTTCTACAGGGTCGCAGGCAAGCTGGAGCCTATCCCAGCTGACTATGGGCGAAAGGCAGGGTACACCCTGGACAAGTCGCCAGGTCATCACAGGGCTGACACAGACACAGACAACCATTCACACTCACATTCACACCTACGGTCAATTTAGAGTCACCAGTTAACCTAACCTGCATGTCTTTGGACTGTGGGGGAAACCGGAGCACCCGGAGGAAACCCACGCGGACACGGGGAGAACATGCAAACTCCACACAGAAAGGCCCTCGCCGGCCCCGGGGCTCGAACCCAGGACCTTCTTGCTGTGAGGCGACAGCGCTAACCACTACACCACCGTGCCGCCCTAAGGCTTCTTCTTCTTAATCAAAATAAGAAATAATGTGTTTGCATTAACAGCTGCATATTTGTGAACACGAGTCAATTTACAGCTCAGTAAATACACCTGAGAATTGTCATTTTTGATGATACTGATATTGATTGAAGAATGAATGATAGACTGATTCTATACTTCTCGGTGTGAAAACAGGGGATGACAAAATTTAATCAAAGCATGAATGCCTTTGAGAATTTCAATTCTAGTTCATGCTACTAGCTTACAAACATCTTACCTCCAGTAAACACTGGGAAATCAATACTCTCATTTTTTTTTTTGTCAAGGACATCACAAATGGGCTCAGGAATTTAATTTGTGCTTTTCAAAAGAAACAGACCCTAACATTCCAGGAACATGTTGACGTATCACAAATTATGCAAAAGCAAGGGTGAAGAAATGCAATCGGCTGTAAACAGAGACAGACATGAGCAGATTTTGCACTTGAAGTGTTAGTAAGTTGGTGGAAACCAAACAACTGAAGTGCTACAGGAAGACCACTCCAAGTCCAATCAACACCTGCAGAAGGTCAGTCCAGTGTGTGTGATGGATGCTGTGAAGTGTGACGTCTCCAAGGGGCTCAGCAATAATCACATAACTAGAGCACTACAGTGGCCAAGGCCAGGTGTCCAACCTAACACACAATTTGGGCTATAGAGTGGGTTTGGCGTGATTCAATTCAACCCAAAATCACATTTATAAACACCTTTGTAATCAATTTTGCACCAATTTTCCAGTTGCAGCACTTGGCACTGCTGATCAACCAAGAATGCCAAAGGCAAGTGTCCTCGAAACGTGGTCTCCGTCTGCAATCGTGCTTTAGTCCAGCGTGAGGAACCATCTAAGTAATGTAATGGTGAGGAGTTCGAGTTGAAATACACCTTACTTTGTAGTCTGACTCTATCATTTAATGGCTGATGTGTATCTTTACTGATTATACAGGTGCTCTAGAAGCCTTATCTGCTGTTGGAGCATGTACTGTAATCTTATAGTATTAAGCTTGATTTAAGGCATTCTTTAAATTCTTAAAAAAAGAAAAAAAAATCTGCTTCAGTATCAATTACGAGGGATGTCCGCAGTTCGAGTACCACAGAGTTGTGCTTTTTTTCTCTCTCTCTCCTGGCTTCTCCAGCAATATGAATGCCTGGTCCTTCATAATTCACATATTTTTAAGATCGGATAGGAGAAGATATTTCTACTACGTTCACACTGCAGGCTGAAGTGACTCAAATCTGATTTTTTCGCCCATATGTGACCTGTATCCGATCTTTTATTGACGATATGAACGACACGGATCCGATTTTTTCAAATCCGACCCAGGCCGTTTGGATATGTGGTCCTAATTCCGATTCCTATCCGATCTTTTCATATGCGACTTCAGTCTGAACCGCCAGGTCGCATTCATCCGACTTACACGTCGTCAACAAGCCACAAACGTCACTATTCTGCGCTGAAGTAGGCGGCGGGTCTCTCAAAAAAAGTTACAACAACATGGCTTTGATGTTCCTTTGAACGGAGGGTGCAGTCACTACCCCGCAGAACGCCTGAGCCAAAACCCTTGCCCTCTTCCTTCTCAACCTCCTCCTTAACATCAGGCTATTGTGCATGTTCTGGCTCCGTCGCAACAACAACTGCATCATCGCCAGGTACTCCATGCTGGCTACTGTCATACACAGGAAACTTTAGGTTACTTCCGTAAACACTGGCCATGCTCACTGCGTGTGACGTCGTCGTATCCTGCAATGCGCATGCGGAACACTTTTAGGTCGCTTTTCGTTCATACTGAGGATCACATACAAGTCGCATATATTTGTTAATGTGAACGACCTCACAAAAAAATCGGATTTCGCAAAAAAATCGAAATTGAGCATTAAGCCTTGCAGTGTGAACGTAGTCTTCTTTATTGATCCCCATGGGGGTGTGACAGCAGCTCAAGTACAGATGTAGACTAAGGCCGAATCCCATTTCACCCCTTGGACCAACCCCTTGGCCCTTCCCCTCCATTTTGCGCGTTCACGTGAAGGGGTAGGGGTATCCCAATCCCAGTTAACGCGGAGGGGTAGGGGAAGGGGTAGGGCTTCTGTACCCCTCCAAACGGAGATTTTCCTGGAGCTGACTCCGAACGAAGGGGTTTGAGTGATTTCCCACAATGCCATGCGGATTTCAGCGAGATTTCATGCGGATTTCAGAAAGATGGCGGTTCCCGCGGCGAAAGATTGTCATAAATGTATTTTCTCCATTATTTACGTGTTTTAAGTTGTTATCCAGAGGAAACACGCCGCTTGATTCGCTTTCGAGCTGAGAATGAGCAGCGATTTCTGAAATCCAAGCTGCTGCTAAAAAGCTTTGGGAGTGAGTATTGTTTTCGGTTGCTCGACTGCGTACGTTTTGTTCTGTTATTCTCGCTTTTATTGTTTACATGAGTGTTCTGACACCTCATTCTGTCGGATGTGGTGCACGAAGCGCCAAAGATCTCCCATTCAGTGGTGTTAGTTAACAAATCACACCCTGCCAGCAGAGATTTCTGGTTCTGGCTCTGACTGTAGCGGCTGGTCGCAGCCAATGACGCATTTGGTCGCGTTTTGCTAACGTAAACGCTGACGGAGGTACGTGATGACGTATGCGATCGTTGAAGGGCTATCCCAATACGTAAGGGTTGAATTTCAAGCCCTATCCCTTGTAGCTCAGTTTCAAGGGGAAGGGCCAAGGGGAAGGGGGAGGGGTAGGGGTAGAAATTAGAATTGGGATTGGGCCTAAGTAAAAGAAAAAAAAAAGAGAACTGAATAAAATATAATGGAATAAAAAATAGAATTAAATGCTTACAAAAGACAGCAACAAACAACGATAATTGGTATTGGCATTACATCAGCTAGTGGTGTGTTTTAGCTAGCAGTATAGAGCCATAGAAAGTGACCATATTTGTTTGTGTGGAAGAATTGAGGTGAGGCAAACCAAATATGCGATTGGTTCCTCTGTTCTTTTGCAATGCCATTCATACAGAGAAACAGACACAGCCACCCACACACAGACAGAGCTTATCTACAGACAGAAGTATCTGAAGTGAAAGGAAACCTGTCTCATTGGTGTTGGTTCACAGGGCTGTGAGGAAGCAGCCTGTGAAATTCTCGAGCTGGAGATTAGAAACGCCTTTAAACCTCAGCCACATAACCACAAACTACACATTCAGAATAACACTGATTGTGACCCAGAAGCCACTAACCTTCACAAGGGAGCAGATTCACGTATCATCCATAATTTACTCAGAAAAATGCTGCCGAAGATCATTTAAAAACACACCATGTAGAGTGGAAACATGATTCAACTGGAGTTAAAGCGAGACGGCCTTTTGATTTCATAAAATCAGTGAAATTTAGTTCCCTCAGAAATTTGGTCATTGTGATACATGTCTATTTCTGTAATATCTCACAAAATATCAGGCCATTCTGTGGCTGGGAAGTGATTTAATTAGAGGGGATTCCCGAGCAAATAATGTGCATGAAATCGCTCGCTTCGCGCAGTCAAGCAGACAGAGGAAGTCAGTCTGCGCATGCGCAGGTTTACCTGTGACCGTGCACTGACGGTTCCATCATTCTGTCGCTAAACGAACAGCTGATCACACCGAGGTGCTCGCTGACCACCGATATTTATTAGTTTGGTCCTGCGTTTCCTTTCCTTCGCAACATAACGTCTTTTCTTCTCGCTTTCCGTTACTGTAGACGGTCTTTCACGTTTCATTCGCATCCTCCATTTTTCTCTCCTGTTTCAAATTTGTATCCCGCGATGCCTTGCGCAAACGGGGAAAGCCCACCATGTGATGCATGGTGTATCATGTAGTATCTTGAATTGGGTCATGGTGAAGCAGGAAAAAATAGCGGAGAATTTAGGGCCACGTGGCTGCAAATGTATTACTTGCTCCACTTCAAAACCCTAATAAAATTGTGATTTGATAAAATATGATTTGAATTTATTCGATAATACTTATCAAATTATTTCGAATTGTGATTTCAAAAATCCTTTTTATGACCTACACTTGAAAAATCTGAAAGGCAGTTTACCTTTAAGAGTCATGACTTGCACTTGGATTCAAACAATGAATCTGTAAAGCAAGCCTTTTTAAGATGCAAGCGCACCTCCACACAAACTCCAGCCAGTAAAATTATGCCCACTCATTGTCTTAAAGGGGAACTGAAGTCATTTTTAAACTTGCTTTATTTCTTAATTAACGTGTTATTCAATTACGTTTTCGGTTTTATTAACCTTATACTGTGACTCGTACTGGCATATTATATTACACTTATCAGCCTTTCCGGTTTTTAGCCATGTTGAACCTAGTTCGTTTGGTCCACGGCAGGCGTCGCTTATCCGCACGATCTTCACGAGACTTGTGCAAGACTTCAAACGTGAAGTGTCAGAGCCGCCATTTTGAAAACCGTTTACACGGCAGACAGATCGCCATATCATTCCAATTTAGATTCATTTCGAGATTCGCCAGCTTCATCAGTGATGCAGATTATTCCATACGACTTCGAACCAACGTGGAGTAGAGAAGAGTTGGAAAGACGACAGGATAAGGACTAGTCCGTCGCGCTGATATTTACGTCATTACTGTCGCACAATTAAAATGTGCCAGATCAGGCGGCTGGTGGGTTTTCAAAATAAATACATGCATGTATTTTTGTGATAAATACATATTTAGAGATGAAAGTGGAGCAAAGAAAAAAACCCTGAAATATGGGGGGGTAACGTCCCCCAAAAATATTTTAATAACATAACATGCAAAACCCTGCATTCTAGTGCATTTTAGTACTTATTTTCACTAAAACAAGTTATAATTTTAAGCCTTTTTCTTTCATGTACATTAATGATTAACATGTCAAAAATATCAAATTCCCCTAGTTAATGAGTAATTTTCAGGAGTGCATTTAGAAAATGCGGTGATTTTCCTGCTACACAGTTCATTACTTTGAAAAAAAAAAAATCAGACAGTTGAAGGTAAACTCAGCAAAATCCCAAAACAGTCGTGTTAAAAAGTAAAGGTCTGTTAGAGTTTCTAAAGCTTTCAGGTTTCAATGTTGGGGACATTGAGCCTCGTTTATCAATCTTTTACTAGAGTTGTGCGTTTGCATCAGCTAAAGTGAACTAAAAATTTCCAATTCATATTTATGCGAGTTGAAGCCAATTGTTTACATTAGTTCGTATTGTCAGTAAATTTAAACACACCAATGAATACCAAATTTCTCATGTAAATCAGGGGCGTAGCTAGGATTTTTAGGTGTGTGTGTGTCTCACACACTGACTGGCAGCCTGAGTGCATTATGTAACAAAAAATAATTACCATTGCTAGTTTTAGGCAGCTTAGAAACCGGCTCTTCCATGTTTTCTTGATGTTGTGTTCTAGAAACGGCACTAAAACTTGGCTTCAAAACCACAAAATGCAACTTTGATGGGGGGGAATGTATATATATAAAATAAATTGCTTACCTCTCTTCACGTTGAAAGAAGGAGGAAAGTTTTGCTTGTTTTGACATGGCGAATTATTAACACAAGAGAAAATACTCGTAATTCGCAACTAAAAAGACTGCAGCTACACTGGCAGCTTGAACATGCTTTCTAGTGTGATTGTGTTGCGCTTGCGCAGAACGGTGTCAGTCCTGAGCGCCTTAGGGCCTCTGCATGCTCTTGCGACAAGGCTTTCGCAGACAGCTTTTTGCAGACAGTTGTAATTTATCGTTGAGCGGGGAGTAATAGGCGTGCGCGATGTTATTCACCGCCACAACGCAAGCGGGCGCAAAGTCGCGAAATCGCTAGGAGTAGTTGGTGGGTGTGGTTAGTGGAGTGTTTATCCTCCGGTTACTTATAATGACTAGAACTGGAGTCATATAGATGTACGTACTTCCTCACTTCCTCGATCAACCGCTCTTCGTGCTGTTCCATCTTCGCTCGCGTTTTTAAAAATGGCGGTCGTGAAAACAAACCAAACCGGGAAAGTAGGGAAGCGGAAGTGTGTGTACAGCGGATGTAGAGTGGACCAATCAGAGCCCTCTTGTCTGCGACGCTGTCTGCGAGGCTTCTGCGGTGGTCACAATTTTTGGGAGGTGCGCACAGAGCGTCTGCGAAGGTGGGGGGGCTACGCAGACACCATCTGCGAGGCCGTCTGCAAGGACTGGGTTGTCAGCATAAATTGGCCTTTAGCACGTGCACCTGAAGGTGTGCCTTGGGCGCATGCGCCTAACGAGCTCTGGCACGCACGCCGTTAACAAAGAACACCTGTCTTTAATCAATGAACTATGTTTGGGCTATTTAAGGACCGCGCCCATGCAAGGACGATGCGAAGTATTACACCGCGTCTAGGAACATGAAAATCCGAAAAATAAATTTCTCCATTCGGAAAACCGGAGATTTTCAAGAGTTTTGTCAAATACCCGGATTTCCAGGTCATTAGCAGAAAAAATCCGGAGGAAAATCTAAACATCCGGAATTCCAGGAAAATCCGGAACACTTTCATGCCTACATATTATACTGAGCTCATTTCTCACATGACTACATATTATACTGAGCTCATTTCTCACATAATCCTCACTAAGGTTTCGGACAGCACTACAAAATGGCGTCCCCACTATATAGTGCCCTATATAGTGAGTAGGGAGCGATTTCGGACACAGGGAAAACTTCCGGCTTGATCACATCAGCATTCGAAGGAGGACGTGCACGCGTCTTTTGACGACGTTGGCAGATGTTGGTCACTTTGATTTCCGCTGTACGTTTTACTTCCGTCCTACAAAGTCTCGCACGGGTCTCATTGAATCTCGTTTACGGCCGTTGCTTTGACATATGGACTGATATATTACACAGCATATTTCAAACACTCATAACTTGCTATAGCAGCGACAAAACAGCTGTCAGAAATGCATTCCTACATTTTATAAAATGAGAAGTAGAATTTTGATGATAAAAAAATTTGCCTTTAGTTCCCCTTTAACACCAGGTCAAAATTTGTCTGTAGACAGTGATGATGCACAAAGCTTAAAGTGATCTTTATTTTGGGCTCCTCATAGCCAGCGATTTTCCAGCAGCCCTGTGTTTTTCTATCCTCCTCTGTGGTTCAGGCAGAGAGCAGCCCATCAGACACTGCCTCCCAGCCGCCTGTTTCCCTCCCCTATGCTGGAGCCTGGCTTGTTTTGGCTGCAGCTGCCACGCGACAGACTAAATAATGTGATAAGGCTCACAGAGCTGCAGGTGTGCTTCGCTTTGGCAGGCCTGAGACAACTATGGCCATGCAAATCATGCCCCCCTGCAAATCAAGACAAATTTTACTAAAATGCCTCATGCAAATGTTTTAGCAATCCTAATCATGTGTAACATAGCAGCTACTGAACACAGCTAGCCTTGCTGAAGTTTAAAAAAAAAAAAAAAAGTGAGCTGATTATGCAGCTGGAGAAATAAAGAGTGGAAAAGCACTTTATGGAGCTGTCAATCACGGCAGAATTTACACTACATCTGTAATGCTGTTAGTCCCCTATGTGACTTGTAAGCTAGAAAGGCCTTAATATCGTTCCTCACCACCAACAGAGGCACATTTCCTTTGTTGTTCTCCGAAAACACAAAACAAAAATGAGTAGGCGGATAGATGAAGAGACAATCCTCTATACACAATGTGATCTGGATAGGCGGCACGGTGGTGTAGTGGTTAGCGCTGTTGCCTCACAGCAAGAAGGTCCGGGTTCGAGCCCCGTGGCCGGCGAGGGCCTTTCTGTGCGGAGTTTGCATGTTCTCCCCGTGTCCGCGTGGGTTTCCTCCGGGTGCTCCGGTTTCCCCCACAGTCTAAAGACATGCAGGTTAGGTTAACTGGTGACTCTAAATTGACCGTAGGTGTGAATGTGAATGGTTGTCTGTGTCTATGTGTCAGCCCTGTGATGACCTGGCGACTTGTCCAGGGTGTACCCCGCCTTTCGCCCGTAGTCAGCTGGGATAGGCTCCAGCTTGCCTGCGACCCTGTAGAACAGGATAAAGCGGCTAGAGATAATGAGATGAGACAATCAGTGCGTTTACATGCACATAGAGAAAATCGAATTTCTGCCGTTGCTCGACTGAAATCGAAGTTCTAAATGCCATGGAAACATCTTAGTTCGGCTGAAATCGAACCGAACTGGATTTCTCGTAATTATGCGATTGTAGCCGAGCTACTTAGTGCATGTAAACCCTATCAAGCTACGTAGTCGAGCTACTTACTTCAGCACTGCCCCTTCCAGGAGTGACGAAACCACAAGCGGGAAACACAACAGCCTCGGTCGGCATGACAACAGTAGTAGTAGCGAGCAGTAGAAGAGAACACGGAACAGATAACTTTGTGAACACAGAACTGATAACTTTGTTTATACTCTTGAATAGCTCTTCTTCATGACAACCGGAAGTGTACCAACACGATGGGGCGTGTAGCGCCACCTGTGGCTCGGGTGCACAATGTACCTCACACAATAGCTCGATTTCCTTGTGTGCATGTAGGATTGGATTTCTCTGGCACCCCTGCTGGGACCCTTAGCTCGATTACCGACAGCAGCTCGATTTGGATGTGCATGTAAACGCACTGAATGTGATCTGTTCACACTGTCGATCAAACATACCACGCACACAATCAAAGAGCAGTCCATATGGTCGAAGACTGATGATCTCAACACCTGGGTTGTTGCTTAAACCCAGCACTTCACGATGTTGTGTGCATCTTAATCTGCGTTCATCCTCTGAAAGAGGTTCCTTTGTTCTCGAATTTCCACACGTTACCTGAATTTGACAGAACAAGAGGCGTTTAAGAGGCTAATCTCAGCACTTACTGCTTCAAAACCAGCAAGTTGGGGGTCCTTCAAACCTACAAGAACGCTCTCAAGTCAAAGGGAAGGGGGGAAAAAGAAATTCTGTGCTATGGCTGCAGCATGAAATTAGGACTTCTAAGGTCTCTATACTGTATCTTTTGCCCAGAGTGTTTCAAGTGGTTTACATAAACCGCCAATCATCCTCTTGACAATGACAGCCTTTCCCTGAACAAAAACTAGTGTAATAACTGTGTATGGTTGAGCTATGGGGAGCACACACTGGAATGTGTATGTGTGTGTGTAGAAAGGTAATCAGAGTCCTAAAAATATCCTTATTGACACTCTGAAATCAGAGTGGGACAGAAAGAGGCTCCAATTTAGCAGCACTCATGGACCTGTGTTTGTGTATTCACTTGTAAATAACATTATCTCCATTCCACTGAAATGGCACGATTCTACGATAAGTGGATAAAGACAGCGAAAAAGTGGAAAGCTGTGATTTCGATGAGCAAACAAATGGAAAACAAAAGCTATATTATTGAACAGAAAGGATCGGAGTTAGAAGAGATAGCAAACAGGCTTGTGTGTAGACTTCTGCACTGCTTGTTTATGCCAGGCAGAGGTTTGTGAAAAAGGCATCATTATGAGGCAGCAGAAACACACTCAACTCATATAAAGAAGAAACAGCCTGGTATTTGAGCATGGGTGTCGAATGTACGCGCATTCTCGTATACGTTTGCTTTTGTCATGTAGGATTCTGCATGTGTGACGTCATGTGCGTATTTATTTTCCACGCTGTAGAATAATAATACTGAAGACATCAAATCTAAGATAGATATTTAGGCACCGCCTGAAGGCAGAGCTCCTGATGGGCGTCTGAGCAAAATGTTTCCAAGGGCACAAAATCAACCTGAATAGAATAGTAATATTATAGCATATGCACCATTGAGTTGTGTAGTGTCGTGTATTTCACATCAATAAATTGCTGCATTGTCTTGTGACAGTGACACCAATAATGACATACACATCGCAGTTATGAATATATATTTATTCCTTTCTTTGACACTGCATGCCATGCGCCAGAAACAACACCACGACATTCATCATGGCATGACTCTGCTGGGTGCCTGGTGGACAGCAGTGAACCAGTGCTTTCACTTTACGTCATTACTGTACAGTTACGATCGAAAATTATCAGACATAAGAACTAAACAAGATCGATCGGCGGTAGTTTTAGATTAGCTACAACTAAGGAAAGATGGTCATAATTACTACTGAACTATACAATAATTACACTTACATGAGTGTGCAGAGAAAGAAATCTCATCTTCTCATTACCTCTAGCTGCTTTATCCTGTTCTACAGGGTCGCAGGCAAGCTGGAGCCTATCCCAGCTGACTACGGGCGAAAGGCGGGGTACACCCTGGACAAGTCGCCAGGTCATCACAGGGCTGACACATATGCCGCTTTTCCACTACAAACGCGGGTGAGCCGTGCCGTGCTGAGTCGAGCTGAGCGGGGCTGTTGGAGTTGCATTTCGACTACAACCATGCTGAACCGTGCTGACTGGAAGTGGGTGGACACATTGGGTGGAGTTAGCGAAAGTGGGTGGACGTCACGTGATGTCGTTAAGCAGCGCAAACAGTGACATCAGTGAGCTTTTAAGCGGTAGTCTCACAACCCGAATAGTAAACAATAAACATGGAGGATATGGAGTCGTTAGTGTTGCTGGTCTTGGTGCTGTGGCTTGTTGTCACCGACAACGCCAACAGATACTGGCAAGAGCATATAGATGAGGCGAGGCGCATAAGGCTTCAGAAATTCTCGTAATTCGTAATTCTTCTTCTTCCGGGTTTACGGTGTTTACAGATCCCAGCGTGCTTGCGGGGCGTGTGTGGGCATGTGAGGACACTCCTCCTCACCAATCAGTGCACAGGGGAGTGTCTGCTCACGCCCCTAGCCTCACTCGGCTCGGTTTGGCTTGCTTCAGCCCCACTCCAAAACCGTGCGAGTTTTGGGGGCTGAGCAGGGCTGAAGCGAGCCAAGTCGTGCTGTTCTTAGATAGTCGAAACGCGAGCCGTGTCGGGCTGAAGCAAGCTGAAGTGAGCTGAAAAAGGGTAGTGGAAAAGGGCCAATAGACACAGACAACCATTCACACCTACGGTCAATTTAGAGTCACCAGTTAACCTAACCTGCATGTCTTTGGACTGTGCACTGTAAAAAATATAAATGACAGTTGTTGTTCAAGCTCACAATTTTATTGTAAACTGACTCAGAAAAACAATTTTGACATCTAACAAACAAACTCACGTTTGTACAACTCATTTTTCTTAGAAAATAACTAACAAAGATACTTGATTAAGCAAAACAAGTTTTTCTTAGTTTCCCTCAAATTTCTAAAGACTGTCCTACTCTCTAACAAGAAGTTTTAAGTTTTCTTACTTTATGTTCATTGACACGCCTACTACGGGGTTTCCTTCCTTTCTCCACAAGCCCAACGAGCTTCATTCTCAGACCATACTCTCATACACACTAAGTTCTTGAGCAGCTCAGTTCATTGGGCCCAATTCTAATGTGAGTAAAGACCGGTTCTTAAGAAGATCAGTTCATAAGTTCATAAGTTAATTTCAATGTGTGTATTCAAAGTGTAATGTGTGTATTCTTGCACACAATTAGAAATGCACATCTTGCATTCATTCTCAGACCCAATACTCACACATTCATACACAGTATAAGACTAGTTCTCAAGAAGCCCTGTTCATAGGGCACGAGTCTGTGAATTCACAATTGTAATGTGAAATTTTCAAAATGGTGAATAAAAGGTTTTTTTTTAACTACACTTTGTGTTGTGTTGAATGATGGGGTGTGGTGAAAATTGTTAGAACTCAAAAAACAAAATTGGTAGAAGTTAGATTTTACATATGAAACTGAAAGTCTTTGTTGATCAAACTTAGTATAATGAGTTTGTATTATTAAAAACAAAAGGTTGGCAGAATTCACAAATCTGTGTTGTGTCAACCTTTGACTTATTTAAGTGAAGAGGTTGGCAGAATTCGCAAATTTGTGTTGTGTCAACCTTTGGCTTATTTAGGTAAAGAGAACTCAAAAAAACAAATGCATCACGTTGCCTAGATAATTTCAGTTCTGTCAACCATTTTTTTTTTTACAGTGTGGGGGAAACCGGAGCACCTGGAGGAAACCCACGCGGACACGGGGAGAACATGCAAACTCCACACAGAAAGGCCCTCGCCGGCCACGGGGCTCGAACCCAGACCTTCTTGCTGTGAGGCGACAGCGCTAACCACTACACCACCGTGCTGCCCGAGAAAAAAATCATTGAGGTAAAAAAGCATACCATGCAAAGATACGCTGCCTGCTATGAAATAACCAGTAGGATAAAAACCTTCAGAAGAAACCTACTGGAGAACACACTCCTCGACCAAATGCAATGTATGAGCATTGAGGGTTAGAGCTGCGGTCTTGATGTTTCAAACTCGATACATCAAATAGTTGCCTGGTTAGAACTGTCAATTATCCAACATGCTAGTGGATGAGTAAAACTGTTTTAACTTGTTTTATATGAAACTGTCTTGAATATTTTCTATAAAATGTGTTCGTAAATAAGCAAATTTAAAAATAAGCACTGGATGAAAACCCATCTATATTACGTAAATAAAGATATAAATTTCGTTGTTTGGTGGTAAAGTGTTTATGAGATATGCTGCCTTGCACTTATGATCGGGTTCCCTGTAGTGATACACATTCACCATTCGTATGAATGTTGTATGGTCGCAAAAGCCACAAAATTCAGGTCGACGTATTCCCATATCCTCTTAAGTATGGAGCTACGTTATGAAATGACACATATATGGAATTATGTGGTAAACAAAAGAGTGTCCTGGCGACTTGTCCAGGGTGTACCCCGCCTTTCGCCCGTAGTCAGCTGGGATAGGCTCCAGCTTGCCTGCGACCCTGTAAAAGGATAAAGCGGCTAGAGATAATGAGATGAAATGAGACAAGAGAGTGTTAAAAACAAAAAATATGTTTCATATTTTACATTTTTCAAAGTATCCAGCGGTTATCTTGATGACGCTTTGCACACTATTGGCATTATCTTAACCAGCTTCATGAGGTAGCCACCTGGAACGCTTTTCAATTAACAGGTGCCTCGTCAAAAGTTAATTAATGCAATTTCTTGCCTTCTTTATGCATTTGATATCATCAAATAGTAAATAATAAAAATACAGTAAATAGCCCTATTCCACAACTGTACTAATCCATACTTTGTCAAGAACTGATCAATTAAGTAAAGAGAAACGACATCCATCAGTACTTTAAGGCTACATCCACACGACAACGAGATTTTTTTTTTTTTTTTTTAAATATCGCGTCCACATGGGCAACGGATCAGTAAAATTTCAGGTACATATGGCAACGCAACGCTTGCTGAAAACGATGCAATACACATGCCACACCTCTACGTGCGCTGTAAGATGGTCCCATCGGAGACGCCAGAAAAATAGAAGTAGACGCATGCGCATAAACCCCTTCTTCTGTAGCATTTAGCATTAGCCACATAAAGTTTTGATTATTAATCAGTAGCATAAAACGAAAGACGCGGAAAGAGGAATGCAGGGTGTCTACAGGTTTGTCCAAGTTAAATTTAAGACTTTTTAAGACTTAAGACCATGTTCCAAAAAAAATTAAGACCAAATCTAAAGTCACGCAAAAACGTACTCTTTTGAAAAAAAAAAAAAAAAAACTATATAATTTAATGTAACTTATTGTTCTTGTAAACATTCACCAGAAAACACTATTCTAGTAGAAGTACTTCATTTCTTTTCCTTGACAGGCATTCACACACTCAGAACACAATATAAGGATCGGATAAACTTATAACTATGTGACACTCAGAATGCAGTCACAATGTTCGAATCCAAGGCCATCCTTAAAAAAAAAAAAAATCCGTTTCCTGTCCACCTGGTGAGCAAAAAAATTTTCAGTCGGGAAGGAGGGATTTTTTTTTTTAATGGATGGATAAGAAAATCGCAATGCTGCGTTTGCTTTTTCCTTCAGTACTTTATTACAAAAGCAGACACATTTAATAAAATGACAGTTTAATCAACTGAAACTTGTACAAAAACTTTAAGTTAGCATTTTAAATGCTGACTGCAACATTTGCAAAACTTTTACAAAGGTACTTAAAATGTCCGACACACGGACTTTTTGTAGTTCTAAATCGACCATTAGGCCTAGTTCGGATGAAATTACACTATTAAAATGATCACTGAATGATTTGTTTTTCTGCATCTTTACTATTTTGTTGTTCGCTAGAATACCATTTTGCAATTTCACACTTAAGCAAATGTTTGAAAACTCCGGATCTCCTTCCTTCATGGTGGCTGCCATTTTTTTGTGCCGCACGGCGCATGCGCAGAGCTGATTCGACAGGGCTTTCCACAAGCGCCGGCTGCCGGCCATACAGCTGACTACACAATCAAGTCCAGCTGGCTACTTTAATGACTTATTTTTGTAGCCCACAGGCTCTAAATATTAATTTCTGATTTTAATAAAATTAAATGTTTATCTAACGGACTGACAATAATGTCAAACTGAACCGCACTCATTTAAGTTGTGATTCGCGCTGTTTGTACCGATAATAACCACAAATTCCCCGCCGACTTCGTTGATCAAGGGAGAGTAACTCATCCGCGGCCCCGACATGCGGTGTGCGCGCGCGCACTCGGCGGAGGCAGTAGTGTGTCGGGGCCGTCGGAGGCGACATCAGAGGGAACAGAAGCAGAGAGAACGCTTATTTTGTCTCCGGTAAACCAGTCTTCTCTCGTTCAATTACGTGCTGGCATCAAAAGACACCGTTGGTTGTAAATGAACCCAAACTGAGTGGTTGGAGTGTATTTTCATACGCAAATGGAGAAATGTTGGCTGAGTGTGTAATTGTGTAGCCCCACTGCAGACCGTTGTCGTTGTTAATTCATAGCATGCTCAGCTGCGTGAATGTGTCATGCACCGAAAATAAGAGATTTACAAGCCAGGAACGCCTCATGATGCAATACGCAAGAAAAGAAAGATGATTTACTGCCATTTTACTTTGTATTTGAGTAAAGTGAATAAATAAATGGTCTGTGGAAAATACATTTAATCCTGGGAACTGCGTGCACAGGAGTTTATTATTAGTGATGCAGTGCTATGCATTGCAAACTATTGACTCCCATATAGGGAGCAAAGCACAGCAAACTCTTGTTCTTCCGTTTTTCATCTTCTGTACAAATTTCGATTTCGAATAACCCAATAACCGTACATCGCACACAGACAAACAATACATCAAAACGTGCGGCTCGATCGGACTCGCTATGCTATTACTTTGTTCAGCATTCTACGATTTTTTTCGCGACGTAGTCGCGAAAAAAAAAAAAAATCACACAAAATTTCCCATTCATTTTCTATGGAATTAATTGAAAAAAATCGCACATTTTCAATGTTTTTCAAACATCCGCTACTCTGGCATGCTTTCACCTAGAGACATGATTCAAACTTTAAAATGGAGACAAAATTCTCCTGTGTGGATCTGGCATTCAACTTTTTTGCTAGGTTCTATACTTTTTAATCAGTCACAGATCAAACACCATGAGCAACTCTGGAGAAATTCAGGCTTTATAATGGGTGTCTATTGCGTTACACACCAGCGGGGCTCAGGAGTTTAGAGTGTAGGCAGCTTGAAAAAAAAGCTCTAACTTTCTCATTTAAACTGTGTTTTCAGCCACAATTTTCACTCTACACACAATTTTCTCAAAAGTAGTAGCCACACTTGTCTTGATTCACACAATGTGTCTACCTGAGCGATAGGATTTACAGTTTTTGAATGAGAAGCCTGAAAGTAAGGAGAGGACAGCCGATCTGCCCCATAGACTCCCATTATAAACGTGGCGGCGCTTTTACTGCAAAATCAGAAATGTCACTTGTTTTTAACTCGCTCTAGTGGCCACATTTTTTACACTAGGGACAAAAAACTTACATCAATGTGTTTATGAGAGCTTTGTAGTGCTCAATGTGAAAGAATTTTGTGAATAGCTCCTTTCGTTTCCGTGTAAATCAGCATTGTTCGAGGAGAAGGAACTCTGAGAAAAAGCGCTCTTTGCTTGTCATATTGTGTCTCTTCCCTGCACCTGCACCGTTACCAAGGCGACGAGCTCCACTCAGGGAGCAGAGAGGGGAGGGGCTCCACTGAGGGAGCAGAGAGGGGAGGGGCTCCACTGAGGGAGCAGAGAGGGGAGGGGCTGCTCTCTCTCTCACACGACAGGACAGATCAGGCACTGAGTGGTTGTCAAGCACGCGTGTGTCTAGCAACCGGTGGATTCGGAGCCTGCGTGGTATAACTGTGAGCATCAAAAACGATTAAACTTTTTCCCCATCCAAAGTGTACCACATTTTAACGATATGACTGAGTAAAATCTCCATAAATTTAAGATTGAAAATTTAAGACCACGGGGTTTTAAATTTAAGCCTTAAGACTTTTTAATGGCCTTATTTTAGGAAAATTAAATTTAAGACTTTAAGACTTTTTAAGGACCCACGGCCACCCTGGGAATGAATGGGGGTGGATGGAAGCCGGTACGCCAACATTCTGATATCCTCCAGAATTCTTTAATGGTCTGGAATAAATTGAATGCTACACGTTGATGGATTACTTTGTTCTTCTACGCCCTTTTTGAGGAATGTATTGTCGGACTTAAACCAACATCTGAAGAGGTGAGATCGCTCCTTTTTTTTTTTCCTATGTTTGCTGGCGGGATTGACTCTGCCCTAAGGGCTATTCTCTCTCTCTCTCTCTCACTTTGCACCATTACACAATAAATATTCACAGTGAAAATATTTTGTAAGCGCGTTTCATGAACCAAGTTATAGGATTTGTTGACAACTCGCATCGAGTTCGTTACACTTCTACCCGGCGTGAAGCACTGACAGTCATGTGGTTGTGACGTCATTGTAAACAAATCCGTTCTACTCATCCAGACGTTGCCAGATTTTTCCACTCTGGAACCCGTTCTCAAAAGATTTCATTTTGGGGCACCCAAAACGCCGGTGCCGTGTGGATGCCAGGCCGAAACGATAAACAATTTTATCAGATTCACCTGAATCCGTTGCCGTGTGGACAGGGCCTTAAACATGAAGGTCAGTTAATCCAGAAAATTGCAAGAACTTTGAACGGATCTTCAAGTGCAGTTGCAAAAACCATCAAACACACTGATGAAACTGACTCACGAGGACCCTCCCAGGAAAGAAAGACCAAGACTTACTTCTGCTGCAGAGGATAAGTGTATTAGAGTTACCACCCTCAATAACTGGCAATAAACAGGACCTCAGATTCAGGGTTTAGACGAACTGCATGAATGCTTCACGGAGATCAAGTAGCAGACACATCTGAACACCAACTGTTTGGAGAAGACTGTGTGAATCTGGCCTTCACGGTCGAACTGCTGCAAAGGAACCACTACTGAGGGAGGCTGATAAGAAGAATAACAAGAGAGATAATTGCCTGGGTCAAGAAACACAAGGAACGGACATTAGACCAGTGGAAATCTGTACTTTGGTCTGATGAATCCAAATTTGAGATTTTTGGTTTCAACCGCTGTATCTTTGTGAGACGCAGAAAAGGGGAACGGATGGTATCTGCATCTGTGATTCCCATAGTGAAGCATAGAGGATGAGGAGTGCAGGTGCTTTGCTGGTGAGGATTTATTCAAAATGAAGGCACACTTAACCAGCACCACGACCACAGCACTCTGCAGCAACATGCCATCCCGTCTGGTTTATGCTTAGTGGGACCATCATTTGTTTTTCAACAGGACAAATGACCCAAACGCACCTCCATGCTATGTAAGGGCTAGTTCACTAGAGGGAAGGAGTGTAGCATCTCTGGGTGCCACAATCACCCAACCTAAACCCAATTGTGATTGCTTGGGATGAGTTGCACTGCAGAATAAAAGAAAATCAGTCAACAAATGCTCAATGTATACGGGAACTCCTTCAAGACTGTTGGAAAAACATTCCAAGTGACTACCTCATGAAGATGGTTGAGATAATGCCAATAGTGTGCAAATCTGTCATCAAAGCAAAAACTTTGAAGAGCCTAAAATATAAAACATTTTGTTTGGTTTACTTTTTTTTGTTTACTACATAACTCCATATATGTGTTACTACAGTTTTGATTCTACAATTGTTCTACAATGTAAAAAATAATAAAGGAGATTCTGTGTGCGCGTGTGTGTTTAAATAGTTATTTATGAGCTGATAGCAGACAAGGCGCGTAGTGCCAAGTTGGCTATAAGCCATGCACGACGAGATTGAGTGGAATAACTTTTATTCTATCCACATTCACTGGATTTTGAGAAACGGAGCATTTTTATTTTTTTGCAAATTCAATAAATAAAACCTTTATACAAAACATCAGACAAAATAATTTCCGCTTAGAATGTAAACAAACTGGCGAAATGACAGGAGCAATTTGTGAAAAGTGCTATAATAATTCTTGAAAAATAAAAAGACACATTCTTACCATCAAATACTTTTATTCCATATTTTGTTGCTTTTTTGTGCATTTTGGGGGGTTTTGTTTTCGAGTAGCTTTTATTTCGTCCTCGGTTGGTTCAGCAACACGCTCCGCCATTTTGTTTTTCTCGACTCATGGTATATAAGCTGATAGCCTAGTAGTAGAGTAGCCAATCAGAGCGCGCGATTGCTCATATAAATGAACCTGGCTACATGTAATAAAAATTGACTATACTCAATCCTAAATCATTAACGGAAGCGTTTTTACTATTTCAGTTTAAAAAAGCATAACTTTTATAAAAAGCTCTTTTAGGCTGTCAAGATTTTAAATATAAGCTGGCGTTTTTGTTCAAAAACAATTCCTCACGTGCACAAAAAGCGCCAGATATTCCTATTCTTGTCGGGACAACACACCGACACAGACACACGCTAATCAGTCCCTTATCTTCAGCTGGGTGACATCATTGTCTGAATGAGAAATCTGGTGAGCAAACATGCTGTCAGAGAATGCTTCCTCCCTCGCTGTCCCAAACACGCATCCTCCTGTGTCAGAGTGTGCAAAACTGCATTCTGTCTCCAGTAAACATCTGCCATCAACGGAGCAATCTAGCCGCCGGTCTGCTTGCAGATGGCACAGCTGATCCAGACACTATGTGGTGGGGCGATTGGAGCCTGCATGCCCTTACTGATGACGGGAAGTAACAGCGAGGGTTTGTTCAAACCCCATCACCCCCACAGATGCACACTTTCTTAACCCTCGTTCCATGTTCACTAATTAGCAATGGATGTGCAAGTGAATCATGCTCTCTCTCTCTCGTTTTTATATGAATACAAATGAATCATTTATTTTGAAGTACCCACGACAGTACAATATGTAATGAAACAGACACACAAAAGTCCTATATACAGGTATAACAGACAGATGTTGCTGTTAGCTCCGAACAACAAAAGAGCAAGAGCTTCTTTCCTCGTGGGCCATTTCCAGTGAAGTTCAGTCATGTCATATTAATCAGAATTGCAACATACAAGTAGTGGAGACAGAAAATAACGGACAGTTACGGTAAAGGTGCGGCTCAGCTGGTTAGCAATGTACGAGATCACAAGCATGATGGTGTTGATGGCTGAATAAGCATGAAAGTTGAAGCTCTGGAGCCTGATCTGTTTGAACACAATATACAGAAGAGATGCTGAGAGGGATGGACAGACTAACACTCTGCTGCTTTGGTCTCTTTAGGTAGAGATGAAGCAAGGGCTATTTCCCACTGGCACCACTGCCAGCAGGAAGTCCAATGGCATTGCAGGTAATGTAGGAAACCATTATCCTCAGCGACCAACGAGTTAATGAAAGGTATGCTTAAAAATCAACTCAGAATTTAATGCAGAATGAATCCTGGAGGTCACTGATGATCACGTGCTAATTATAAAGATTAATATGCAAGTCCTTCAGGATGGATTTTCCTTTAAATTCTTGGTCATCCTCTTGATATCAGGTGTGTTCACAGGCACGGGGGTAAAGAGATGGTGAACTTGACCTTGTTATGCTCATGTCTCCGCCATATAAAAAGCTATAAAGAAGAATTTTAAAACGTTTTATATTCACTAACAAAGTAATTATTTGAAAATATTTCCATGAATATCGTTCTAGTAAACAAGATCAACTGTGAGCTACTGCTCACTTACGTATCCCCCCCGCTCTCGCTTATATCAGAATGCAAGCGATCGAAGGAATAGGACCCTTATTATGAATATTAACTTCAACAAATAATTAACCCTGAAACAAGTAAGTAAGTAAAGAGCAGTGTTCTCCCCAGGGATTTCAAATAGCATCCTGGTAAACTGTCATTTTGAAACAGCATTTTGCTTCTTGAAATGGCGTCAAAATAGCCTAGTAAACTAGAACCACCCGCCTAGCGGCCAAAAATATTTTTGCCTGCGAGTGGGTCTAGCCTCGCACCATATCAACAAAACACCCCGGGCATCAAATCGTGCCCGCCAACCACAACGCAAGGTTTTTGTTTGGATTCTTTGGGCGGGCTTTTGCAGGAGTGATGACAAAGCTGCGCGATGCTGGAGAAAGCACAGCAGGAAAGATGGCTACGGCTAGTGAACAGCGTGCGTTTGACTCCGCTTTGGAATCAGTTTTAGAAGAATTAGACTTGGAGTTTTCGTTGAAACATGAGCAGGAAGAGGCTCTCCGCTCATTCCTTTTCAAGAAGGACGTTTTCGCTGTTTTGCCGACCGGCTATGGCAAAAGTCTGATCTACCAGCTGGCTCCGCTCGTAGCCAAAAGGATGGGGCTAGTTTGTGCAGTACGAAGAATTAATAAACAGCTTTGAAACATTACTTTTTGATTGTTTCTTATTTTCCCGTTATTTTAAATTTAAGGGAAATTATTTCACCAAACACCACTAAATAAAAATAAAAACTCTCAAAAACAGTTTAAGCAAACCCTTGAAAAACACTTGGAAAAAAATAAGAGTGTATGTTAAGTATGTGGTACAGACTCCAAACTTGTGGTCATTATCTCCAAACTTCTTAACATCTAGAACCTGTTTATTAATTAATACGCATTTTGAAAAATTATTTATTTCAAGGCCTCCCCCACTGCTTTCTGTTGCTCTGACTACGTCACAGTCACTGTTGCGCTGATTGGTCAGAGCATTGGCCTATACGCACAGAGACAGTTTGAAAGACAGCGGGTTGTTCCACCCACACCCTTCGGAAATGTCTACGAGCGAGGCCAGACTAAATATTCACATTTAGTCTGGCTTGCCAGGTTAGCGTCAAAATCCACCCTATATGCTTTATAAATACATTCAGTCGGTAAACAGGAAGTCGATGTGCGACAGACCTGAAAACGGTAATACACGGTATAGAACCCCAAGCTGAAGTTTGGTACCAAATGGCTATGATTTGTGGTTGCTGAAAAAAAGGGTGTTTCGGACAGACAGAGGTAAACCAGGATACCCCCGCTCCAAATGAAATGAAAAATGAAATAGCAAAGGTTATTTGCACCTGGGTGAAAACAGGAATGTCCATGTGGCAGCGGGGGCGTGGCCAAGCATCAGTCTGTGACAGGAGGGCGGAGTCAGGGAAGGTAAGTGGCAAAATCACTACACCTGATGTCAATTAACCTGTGTTTGTGTGTCTTCCCAGTGACCGCGCCCTATATAAAGAGAGAGAGAGCAGAGGAAGGCAGCTCTCTCTGGAACCAGTCAACTGGTGTGTGTGTGGTGTGACTGGAGAGATTTGTGTCTGAAAAGAACGAATAAAAGAGCATTATGGAACTTTATTCTGGCCTGCCGTCTTTCTGTGCTCCTCCCCCTCCTACGAACTGCCACAGTGGTGCCGAAACCCGGGACGGAGCACAGGAAAAGAACAGCCCCATGGAGCCCTCCACCTTTGCGGACCTGGTCCACGCCCTCGCCACGGCCCAGCAGAGCCAGCACCAGGCGCTAATCACCCTCCGGAAGGAGCAAGAGCGCCGGTTCGAGGCCCTGGTGCTGGCGCAGCAGGAAGATCGTCAGGCGTTCCGGCACCTCCTCGCGTCGGCGGGGTCCACCAGCGCTCCCACCGCGGGCCCGTCCCCCCCCATCCTAACCAAGATGGGCCCGCAAGACGACCCCGAGGCATTCATCACGCTCTTCGAGCAAGTCGCGGAGACCTCGGGGTGGCCGATGGAGCAGCGCGCGGCGCGCCTTCTCCCCCTGCTAACAGGAGAGGCGCAGCTGGCCATGCTACAGCTCCCCGCTGACCGCCGGCTGGCCTACGCGGACCTTCGCCGGGCCGTCCTCCAGCGGGTGGGGCGCACCCCCGAACAACAACGACGGCGCTTCCGCGCTCTGCGGCTGGAGGAAGTCGGCCGGCCGTTCGCGTTTGGCCAGCAGCTCCGGGACGCCTGCTGGCGGTGGTTGAGGGCCAACAACTGCGACGCCGAGGGAATTCTCGATCAGGTAGTGCTGGAGCAGTTCATCGGCCGCCTGCCAGAGGGAACCGCGGAGTGGGTCCAGTGCCACCGCCCGGCATCGCTGGATCAGGCCATCGAGTTGGCGGAGGACCATTTGGCGGCTGTTCCGACGGCAGGACAGCGAACATCCTCTTCTCTCCTCTCTCTCTCTCTCTCTCTCCCCCTCTCTCCTCCTGTGTCTCGTCCTCACCCCGTTCCCCCACCGCGGAGGCGGGGGCTGGCCCCACCCCAGCCGGCCCGTCGCACCCGCAGTGTCCTCCCGTTTTTCCCTTCCGTGTCTGTCTCTTCCCCCCCTCAGGTGAGTGAGCCCCGGGGCGCCAGTGCAGAGAGGAAGCCCGGGCCGGTTTTCTGGCGCTGCGGGGAGCCGGGCCACCTCCAACAGCAGTGTTCGGCAATGGAAGTGGGCGTGGTGGTTCGGATCCCCGACGCGCCAGGAGCTGCCCTCGATCGGGCCGGAGCGTATCGCATACCGGTGAGTATCCAAGGGGATACATATCAGGCATTGGTGGATTCCGGTTGTAATCAGACCTCAATCCACCAAAGCCTGGTGCAAGACGAGGCATTGGGGGGAGCACAGGGGGTGAAGGTGTTGTGTGTGCACGGGGATGTTCACAGCTACCCGTTGGTGTCAGTCCACATTTTGTTCCGAGGGGAAAAATTTATAGTAAAGGCGGCGGTTAATCCTCGCCTCACCCACTCGATAATTTTGGGGACGGATTGGCCGGGATTCGGGGAGTTGATGAGTCATCTAGTGAAGAGTGGGTCCTGCCATAGGTCAGCAGGGGGAGGTCCCGGTGTCGCTTTGGCGGGGGCAGCTGTCGCAGAGCCGTCCACGTCATCTTCGTGTCAGAGTGAGGAGCCGCAGGCTCCTCCTCCCTCTCTCGGGGAATCCCTTGCGGATTTCCCGTTAGAGCAGTCGCGAGACGAGACTCTGCGGCATGCGTTTGACCAAGTGAGAGTAATCGATGGTCAAACGCTCCCGCCGAACGCCACCCCGTCCTTCCCCTATTTTTCTATTATGAGAGATAGATTATACCGAGTGACGCAGGACACTCAGACGAAAGAGCAAATCACCCAGCTTTTGATTCCAAAAAGCCGCCGGGAATTGGTATTCCAGGCGGCTCACTTTAATCCCATGGCTGGACACTTAGGGCAGGATAAGACACTAGCCCGAATAATGGCCCGATTCTATTGGCCGGGGATTCGCGGCGATGTCCGTAGGTGGTGTACGGCGTGCCGCGAATGCCAGTTAGTAAATCCAGCGGCCATTCCAAAAGCGCCTTTGCGCCCCCTACCATTAATCGAGACCCCGTTCGAAAGGGTTGGGATGGATCTCGTCGGGCCATTAGATCGGTCAACACGAGGGTACCGCTTTATATTAGTTCTGGTGGACTATGCAACGCGATACCCGGAAGCGGTGCCTCTTCGCAATATCTCAGCACGCAGTATTGCGGAGGCACTCTTCCGCATCATCTCCCGAGTTGGAATCCCGAAAGAGATTCTGACTGACCAAGGCACCTCGTTTATGTCACGAACACTGAGCGAACTGTATAGACTATTAGGTATTAAGCCAATCCGCACCAGCGTGTATCACCCACAAACGGACGGTTTAGTTGAACGGTTCAATCGCACCCTCAAGAATATAATTAAAAAATTCGTAAGTGAGGACGCACGTAATTGGGATAAATGGCTCGAACCCTTGTTATTTGCAGTGCGAGAGGTCCCCCAAGCCTCCACGGGGTTCTCCCCGTTTGAATTGTTATACGGGCGTAAGCCGCACGGCATTTTAGACGTGCTGCGAGAAAATTGGGAGGAGGGACCTTCACCCAGTAAAAATGAAATTCAATACGTTATTGACCTGCGCGCAAAACTCCACACGCTCACACACCTAACCCAGGAGAATTTGCGGCAGGCCCAAGAACGGCAAACCCGCCTGTATGACAGGGGTACGCGCCTTAGGGAGTTCGCACCGGGAGATAAAGTACTCGTACTGTTGCCCACATCGAGCTCCAAATTGATCGCCAGGTGGCAAGGACCCTTTGAGGTCACACGGCGAGTCGGGGACGTCGACTATGAGGTGAGGCGAACGGACAGAGGTGGGGCACTACAGATTTACCACCTCAATCTACTCAAACTCTGGAACGAGGAGGTCCCCGTAGCGTTGGTGTCGGTGGTTCCGGAGAAGGCGGAGCTGGGGCCGGAGGTTCAAAAGGGCACATTGGCATCGCATACCTCTCCGGTCCCCTGTGGAGACCACCTCTCCCCGACCCAACTCGCGGAGGTCGCCCAGTTGCAGACCGAGTTTTCGGACGTGTTCTCGCCTCTGCCCGGCCGCACCGACCTCATAGAGCACCACATTGAGACGCCCCCGGGGGTAGTAGTGCGTAGCCGCCCTTACAGGCTGCCCGAACACAAGAAAAAAGTGGTTCGGGAAGAACTCGAGGCCATGCTCGAGATGGGCATTGTCGAGGAGTCCCACAGTGACTGGAGCAGCCCAGTGGTCTTGGTTCCCAAGGCCGATGGGTCGGTCCGGTTCTGTGTGGACTACCGAAAAGTCAACACGGTGTCTAAATTCGACGCGTACCCAATGCCTCGTATTGACGAGTTGCTCGATCGGCTAGGCACGGCTCGCTTTTACTCGACACTGGATTTGACAAAGGGTTATTGGCAGATCCCCTTGACTCCATTATCCCGAGAAAAAAACGGCCTTTTCCACACCGTTCGGCTTACACCAGTTTGTCACACTTCCTTTTGGGCTGTTTGGGGCGCCCGCTACATTTCAGCAGCTGATGGACAGGGTCCTCCGCCCCCACGCCACTTATGCAGCCGCATACCTCGACGATATCATTATTTATAGTAATGACTGGCAGCGGCACTTACAACACCTGAGGGCCGTCCTTAAGTCGCTGAGGCGAGCGGGTCTCACAGCCAACCCAAAGAAGTGTGTGATTGGGCGGGTGGAAGTACGGTATCTGGGCTTCCACTTGGGCAACGGGCAGGTGCGTCCCCAAATTAACAAGACAGCAGCAATTGCGGCCTGCCCGAGACCCAAGACCAAAAAGGGGGTGAGACAGTTCCTGGGGCTGGCTGGCTACTATCGTAGGTTTATACCTAACTATTCGGACGTCACCAGCCCGCTGACTGATCTCACTAAAAAGGGGGCACCAGATCCGGTCCAGTGGACGGAGCAATGCCAGCGGGCTTTCTCTGAGGTAAAGGCTGCACTGTGCGGGGGGCCACTATTACACTCCCCTGACTTTTCTCTCCCTTTTATGTTACAGACGGATGCGTCGGACAGAGGGCTGGGGGCCGTGTTGTCCCAGGAGGTGGAGGGAGAGGATCGTCCCGTGCTGTACATCAGCAGAAAGCTGTCGGTACGCGAGGGGCGCTACAGCACGATAGAGAAGGAGTGCCTCGCGATCAAGTGGGCGGTCCTCACCCTCCGCTACTACCTGCTGGGACGCCCTTTCACCCTCTGTTCGGACCACGCGCCCCTCCAGTGGCTCCACCGCATGAAGGATGCCAACGCGCGGATCACCCGTTGGTATCTGGCACTCCAACCCTTTAATTTCAAGGTGATCCACAGGCCGGGGGCGCAGATGGTTGTGGCGGACTTTCTCTCCCGTCAAGGGGGGGGGGGGGGGGGGGGGGGAGAGTCGGCTGCAGGCCGGACGGGCCGCCCGGCCTGAGTCGGGCGGTGGGGGTATGTGGCAGCGGGGGCGTGGCCAAGCATCAGTCTGTGACAGGAGGGCGGAGTCAGGGAAGGTAAGTGGCAAAATCACTACACCTGATGTCAATTAACCTGTGTTTGTGTGTCTTCCCAGTGACCGCGCCCTATATAAAGAGAGAGAGAGCAGAGGAAGGCAGCTCTCTCTGGAACCAGTCAACTGGTGTGTGTGTGGTGTGACTGGAGAGATTTGTGTCTGAAAAGAACGAATAAAAGAGCATTATGGAACTTTATTCTGGCCTGCCGTCTTTCTGTGCTCCTCCCCCTCCTACGAACTGCCACAGTCCACTAAAATTTGCACTAGTCATTACTGAAAGGGTAACGGTGAACACACTTACCTACAGGTTTTTATCACATAATGTAACAACTCTGTGTTATCCAGCTCACTAGAAGTGTTACTTACACTTACACCAGTTAGCTAATGTTAGCTAGCAGTTGGGCTATAATGCTATCCATCTTTCTAATGAAATAAAAAGAAAACTATTTAAATAAAATGTTTGTTGTGGGGGGCGGCATGGTGGTGTAGTGGTTAGCACTGTCGCCTCACAGCAAGAAGGTTCTGGGTTCGAACCCAGCGGCCGGCGAGGGCCTTTCTGTGTGGAGTTTGCATGTTCTCCCCATGTCCGCGTGGGTTTCGTCCGGTTTCCCCTACAGTCCAAAGACATGCAGGTGAGGCTAATTGGTGGCTCTAAACTGACCGTAGGTGTGAATGTAAATGGTTGTGTCAGCCCTGTGATGATCTGGCGACTTGTCCAGGGTGTACCCCGCCTCTCGCCCGTGGTCAGCTGGGATAGGCTCCAGCTTGCCTGCGACCCTGCACAGGATAAGCGGTTACAGATAACGGATGGATGTTTGTTGCCCTAATATTTAATGCTGTCCGAATCGTTGTCCTTGTTCTAATTTTCATTGTCCTAAAGTTTGCTGTCATTTAGCTTGCCAGCAAACCTTGCTAATATAGGTTTCATTTCCTAATATAATAATGAGCGTAATGTGAGTTCGCTTACTCGTACTAGTTTATTATGCATATTATGTAGTTAGCCGAGCATTAGCTAGCTCAGGGCTTTTCAAAGTGTGGGGCGCACCCCCCTGGGGGGCGCCAGAGTTCTTCAGGGGGGGTGCAACGTGAGGAAAAATAAACCAGAATAAGTTACTATTGCGGACATTTAGCGAACTTCAGCTAGCCTTTACCAGAGACAAAATGGATCGATTTTTAGTACCTAAAGCTACAGTGAGTGAGGAGACAAAGTCTGGGCCAAGCAAAAAAACAGAGCCTCCAGGATGTTGCGATTTGCAACTTCAGCGCAAATTCAACCAATCCCCACGAATTCAGGGCGGTGTTGCAATTATATCCAATCACCGCAACTTTCCCGCAAATTTGACCAATTGTTGGCGTCATCTTGAGGTGACGTCGACAAACTACCTTCCGCCTTACTTCCGTGTATACGTTCAAGAGAAGCAGCATACGCGCAGTGTTGCCAGATTGGGCGGTTTCAAGTGCATTTTGGCGGGTTTTGAACATATTTTGGACTGGAAAACGTCAGCAGTATCTGGCAACATTGCATGATGTGCGAGTCAGTGTTTATATAGGCTTAAATTCTGTTACTGAAAGTGTGTTATGTTTACAGTGAAGGACTGTGTGCACTTTTTTTTTTTAACTTAATACAAGAAATTAATGGATGCCAACATTTTTGCCAAAATGGTATTTTATTTTCCATTGTTTAGGCAGCTTCAGCATCATACTGTGAGATTCTGTTCAAATTGTTTTTTTTCTTCTATGAAGCCTGAGTCATTTATTTTATTAGTTTATAATTATTGTTTAATTTAGTCTTCAGGAGAGACTGCCTGCACACAGTACTAGTATTAATAGTTTTTTTCTTACATGAAAGCTGAGGCATTTATATTATATTTTAAGGTAACTTCATGTTGTGCTGTGAGGTTCTATGCACTTTAACTTTTGAACCAACAGGTGCATTTGGATAAGTAAAGCCTATTTTTCTGCATTTTTGTAGTCCTGGTAATCTTTTATATTGGTAAAGTTGTTTATAGGACCATTTCTCAGTGTCTTTGTTTTTTTAATCAATAGTTTTTCAGTAATAACTTAATATTTAACATATCACTCAATTTTAATCACAAAAAGAGAAAATCGCAACAATTTCTCGCAACTTTCACTTCCTCCCGCAATGTAATCGCAACAAAAACCTAAAAAAACACTGCAACTTTCATCGCAATTTTTTTGGAAAAACCCCCGCAACATCAGACATTTTAGCCCGCAACAATCACAAAAAAGGCCCGCGAAATCCTGGGAGACTGGAAAAAGAAGGAAGTATGACCACGATTTTTTAAAGTTTGGATTTTCATGGACTGGATCTGAAGATGCTCCACTGCCACAGTGTGTTGTCTGCCAAGAGGTGCTAGCTAACGATGCTATGAGATGCTTAAAATGTGTAAAACAAGATGTTTTAAAAAGCACAGATGTTTAAAATGTGAAAAAGAAAAAAATAAAAATGTGTACAACAAGCATTTTTTAAAAATACGAATGGAACATTAAGTATAGCAACAACAAAAATTGTAAGGGGGGCGCTGTTGTTTATTTGCTCTCCGAGGGGGGGCTGACTCTCCCACACTTTGAAAACCCCTGAGCTAGCTTATTAGAGGGCTTGGCTTCTAGAGCTACGAGTAAAATCAGAAGTGATAACATTAAAGTCAAAGTTTAGCACAGTGCAAAATCTGGATATGGCAGTTCTTTTCCAAATGCACAGTTTTTTTTTTTTTTTTTTTTGTGTGTGTGTGTGTGTGTGTGTGTGTGTGTGTGTGTGTGTGTGTGTGTGTGTTTAAAAATGGCCTGATGGTTAGACCAAAAGGTCGCCGGTTTGATTCCCTGGACCAGCAGGAATGGCTGAAGTGCCCTTGAGCAAGGCACCTAACCCCTAACTTCTCTCCAGGCTGCTCTGGGTATGTTGTACGTTGCTCTGGATAAGAGCGTCTGCCAAATGCCTGTAATGTAATGTAATGTAATGCAGTGTAACGTAAAAATGAAAGAGCTTTACTGTCTGTGTAAATAAGATACTCTGAAATCAAAACAAATGATTTTAATCTGAACAAAACACTAGGGTTAGAAACCAAAAGGAAGACTGCATTGAGATCTTATCAGAGCTAAGAACATTCTCCATGCACTGTATCGAGGACAGGCATTGAGGAGAAGCATTTCTAACAGCCTTTCGCTTGTGAACTCAAGTGTGTGTAACGGCTTGCGGTTCAGCGTGGGCTCATGCGTGGATGTGTCATGCAATACTCTTCATGTCTTTTGTAAGTTGCATTTTCATGTACTGATGTCATGACAGTATCTTGAGATGAGAACGTGGGATGCCAGGGATTGCAGCACACAACTGATGATGTAAGCAGGACAGCTGTTTCTTATTGATTGTATGGGTTTATGCCCATAGAGAGGAGTTCATCCTTCCTCTTTTGTGCTCTCTCTCTCTCTCTCTCTCTCTCTCATTCCTCGCTTAGGCGGTGTGATATTAATACAGGCTCAGTGCCCAAACATAGCCACCAGCGGCCAGATGTTCAATCAAAGTGTTCCTGTTTCCGGGGCTTTGATGCTCCCCCGAGCTGATCTTGAGCCCTGCCTCTTTGTTCTCTAATCAGCCGCCAGACACAGGGCTACTTCACAGCGCGCCACTGAGATGACACACACCCTGGCTCTTCATCATAGCACAGATGTTTGCACTTGCTGTGTTGCATTTGCATGTCTTGGTCTGTTAATGTATGTATTGTGTGTTCATCCTTTTCTTATCCTCTAAATATCAAGCACAGGAGGCTCTTATTAAATGTTCTCTCATATGAAGTATGTGCCCCAGGCTTTGCTGTAGGATAACAAGAAACAAATAAACACCTGCCAGGGAGGTGCAATCATTATAAGACATGCTTCTTTCCTGTTTCCCTCTACACGGATGCCTGTGTGCGGTCAGACACACTGGATGCCTCATTTATCTTCAGTTCTAATTCGATTTGGCCTCTTCATGCTGTCTCAGGAAGATCTTCAAAGATCTGCAGCTGCGTAAGCGATGGCACCACCTAACTCTGCAAACTCCCCTTTGTCCTGTACATACAGTTGGGTTCATAAGTACTTGGACAGTGACCGAATTGTCACAGTATTTTAGCTGTGTCTTGGAATCATGAATATGAGCTCAAAGTGCAGGCAAAAAGTGATTTGCCGAGAGCAAAACTGACGTCGGAACCGTCCAATAACAAGCAAGGATTGAAGAAAGCTGCAGTAGGCCTGGCAGAGCATCACCAGGGAACAAATCCAGTGTCTGGTAATATCTATTTGTTTTCGACTTCAGGCAGGTCATTGACTGCAACCAATTTAATTTGATGATTTAATTTATGATTGTTAGGTTTTCCAATTACTCTTGGTGAATGGACCACGTTTTTTTTTTTTTTTAAAAAGGCCGTGTGATTCCTGCATCGTTCACCTGATTTAGATGTGAAAGGACTCAAATTAAAGCTGGAAGTCTGTGGTCAACAGTTAAAACAATAATAACTGTCAATGTCCAAATATTTTTGGACCCGACTGTATAGGTGCAGCAGTCTACAAAAAAAAAAACAAAAAAAAAAAACCACACCTTTCAGATGTTGTTGTGCCAGAATTCTAGAAAACATCCAAACAAAGAAGAAAAACGGACAAAAATTGAGATTTTATGACAATCTCTGACATACCTGTCTGAAACTGGCGTATTGGAACAGCAAGGCCAATTCTTTTATATTTTTTATATACCCTAAAGACGGGCGGCACGGTGGTGTAGTGGTTAGCGCTGTCGCCTCACAGCAAGAAGGTCCGGGTTCGAGCCCCGTGGCCGGCGAGGGCCTTTCTGTGCGGAGTTTGCATGTTCTCCCCGTGTCCACGTGGGTTTCCTCCGGGTGCTCTGGTTTCCCCCACAGTCCAAAGACATGCAGGTTAGGTTAACTGGTGACTCTAAATTGACCGTAGGTGTGAGTGTGAATGGTTGTCGGTGTCTATGTGTCAGCCGTGTGATGACCTGGCGACTTGTCCAGGGTGTACCCCGCCTTTCGCCCGTAGTCAGCTGGGATGGGCTCCAGCTTGCCTGCGACCCTGTAGAGCAGGATAAAGCGGCTACAGATAATGAGATGAGATACCCTAAAGACACTGAAGGGTTTGAACTCAAAAAGATGAATATGAGAAAATAGATCAAAATGTCATCTTTTGTTTCCTGATATTTACATCTAGACGTGTTAAACTACTTAGAACAGCGGTTCTCAACCTTTTTTCAGGCACAGCACCCTTCAGAAGTATGCAAATTCTCAAGGCACTCCTATATAAAATATACGCAGTCACGGTGACCATACGCTGACCCCGGCAGTGACGTTGTGACATGGGAAAGGGAGGTGTGAGACAAATTTTGATGATGCATGAGGCGGCAATGATCTGTATTAGTGCAACTATCATTTTTAGGAATTTTAATTCATTTTATTTATTTCAATGTTAGAATATATAATTTTTTGACGACACCCCAGGGTGCCGCAGCACCCCGGTTGAGAAAGGCTGACTTGAACATGGCCCCTTTTCACCTGTGAACACTGCAGTACAGTCAGTCTGCCTAAAGATGGCTAACACCTCGCAAGCTAATGTGCTTTTCTCAGAGTTCAAATGACATTTTTTGGATAACTACATGCATTGTGAAATGGACACAAGCCTACTCAGTGATGTTTGTAATCAGATCACATATTAATTATGTCTGTCAAAATGTCTGCTCTGCTCTTGCACCATCATGTCATCAACAAAACACAGAAGAGTGCTGAGAGATTCTGTGGAGATGAGAGCAGACAGTTTCAAATGTTTAAATGGCCTAATAAACCTAATATTAAGACATTAATCACAAGAAATGTAGTCAGCATAACTGACTGAATGAATCTGCAATTATTCACCACTGATGTGAGTTTGAACAGAGATCAGTTGTGGGAAGAGACAACGTTGAGGTTCATGCTGAAATCCTGTGAGTGACTTTCACCTCAGATCTTGAGACAGATGTGGATGACAACCATGATAACCCATTTCCTATTTTCAGCGTACAGTTCTTTATAATTTGGCAGTGATATTTTTCCATAAGTACAACCCCGATTCCAAAAAAGTTGGGACAAAGTACAAATTGTAAATAAAAACGGAATGCAATGATGTGGAAGTTTCAAAATTCCATATTTTATTCAGAATAGAACATAGATGACATATCAAATGTTTAAATGATACATTTTCTCAGTTTAAAGAGAAAAATTAGGTGATTTTAAATTTCATGACAACACCACATCTCAAAAAAGTTGGGACAAGGCCATGTTTACCACTGTGAGACATCCCCTTTTCTCTTTACAACAGTCTGTAAACGTCTGGGGACTGAGGAGACAAGTTGCTCAAGTTTAGGGATAGGAATGTTAACCCATTCTTGTCTAATGTAGGATTCTAGCTGCTCAACTGTCTTAGGCCTTTTTGTCGTATCTTCCGTTTTATGATGCACCAAATGTTTTCTATGGGTGAAAGATCTGGACTGCAGGCTGGCCAGTTCAGTACCCGGACCCTTCTTCTACACAGCCATGATGCTGTAATTGATGCAGTATGTGGTTTGGCATCGTCATGTTGGAAAATGCAAGGTCTTCCCTGAAAGAGACGTCGT
Organism: Neoarius graeffei; assembly: GCF_027579695.1. Lineage (NCBI taxonomy): Eukaryota > Metazoa > Chordata > Actinopteri > Siluriformes > Ariidae > Neoarius > Neoarius graeffei. Next base: position 53,331,602 of record NC_083579.1, read on the forward strand.
CTGGATGGGAGCACATGTTGCTCTAGAACCTGGATATACCTTTCAGCATTGATGGTGTCTTTCCAAGATGTGTAAGCTGCCCATGCCACACGCACTAATGCAACCCCATACCATCAGAGATGCAGGCTTCTGAGCTGAGCGCTGATAACAACTCGGGTCGTCCTTCTCCTCTTTAGTCCGAATGACACGGCGTCCCTGATTTCCATAAAGAACTTCAAATTTTGATTCGTCTGACCACAGAACAGTTTTCCACTTTGCCACAGTCCATTTTAAATGAGCCTTGGCCCAGAGAAGACGTCTGCGCTTCTGGATCATGTTTAGATACGGCTTCTTCTTTGAACTATAGAGTTTTAGCTGGCAACGGCGGATGGCACGGTGAATTGTGTTCACAGATAATGTTCTCTGGAAATATTCCTGAGCCCATTTTGTGATTTCCAATACAGAAGCATGCCTGTATGTGATGCAGTGCCGTCTAAGGGCCCAAAGATCACGGGCACCCAGTATGGTTTTCCAGCCTTGACCCTTACACACAGAGATTCTTCCAGATTCTCTGAATCTTTTGATGATATTATGCACTGTAGATGATGATATGTTCAAACTCTTTGCAGTTTTACACTGTCGAACTCCTTTCTGATATTGCTCCACTATTTGTCGGCGCAGAATTAGGGGGATTGGTGATCCTCTTCCCATCTTTACTTCTGAGAGCCGCTGCCACTCCAAGATGCTCTTTTTATACCCAGTCATGTTAATGACCTATTGCCAATTGACCTAATGAGTTGCAATTTGGTCCTCCAGCTGTTCCTTTTTTGCACCTTTAACTTTTCCAGCCTCTTATTGCCCCTGTCCCAACTTTTTTGAGATGTGTTGCTGTCATGAAATTTCAAATGAGCCAATATTTGGCATGAAATTTCAAAATGTCTCACTTTCGACATTTGATATGTTGTCTATGTTCTATTGTGAATACAATATCAGTTTTTGAGATTTGTAAATTATTGCATTCCGTTTTTAATTTACAATTTGTACTTTGTCCCAACTTTTTTGGAATCGGGGTTGTAGATTAGGCTATAAATGTTGAGGCAGGTGTGGAGGCTTTCAGTGGAACTGGAAAGGAAGCTTGAAATATGCTTGTCCTCTTTTCACATTTTGGGGTAACCACACTTTAAAATGCTATACTTTTATTTCTGGTTGAGATATATAGAAAAGAGAAACAAATTAAAAAAAAAAAAAACCTCCTTGATTTAATTGTTTAAAAAAGGCATCTTAATTGAAAATATCTTGAATATAAAACGTTATCTAGTACTTCCCATTAAAAGGCGGCAGCCTTTCGATTTCATAAAATCGGTGAAATTTAGTTCCCTCTGAAATTTGGTCATGTTTATTTCTGTAATATCTTTTAAAAAAAAAAATCAGTCCATTCTGTGGCTGGGAAATTATTTAATTTGAGGGGATTCCCGAGCAAATAACATGCATGAAACCGCAGGCTTTGCGCAGTCAAGCAGATGGGGAAGTCCGGTGTGCACATGTGCATGCTTTCCTTTGACCGTGCACTGACAGTTACATTGTTCTGTCGCTAAACGAACAGCTGATCACACCAAGGTGCTCACTGACTGCCGATATTTATTGGTTCGGTCCTGCGTTTCCTTTCCTTCACAACATAACTTCTTTTCTTCTCACTTTCCGTTACTGTAGTCGGTCTTTCACGTTTCATTCGCGTCTCCAGTTCCCTCTCCTGTTTCAAATTTGTATGCCACAATGCCTTGCGCAAACAGGGAAAGCCCACCACGTGATGCATGATGTAGTATCTTGTATTGCGTCATGGTGAAGCAGGAAAAAATAGCGGAGAATTTAGGGTCACGTGGCCTTAAATTCATTAATTGTTCTATTTAAAAAAAAAACAATAAAACATAAAATTGGAAGTCTGTGATTCAAATTCAGTAGATTTCGGTCCACTAAACAAAAATAACTGGGTGTCAGGGAAAATTCTTTTTATGACCTACACTTGAAAAAAACTTAAAGGCAGTCTACCTTTAAAAAATGATCATATTCAAGTGTTTCATTTGTTTGTTTTGCAGTGCAGGTGAAGGGTTTTCCTCGGCCACCAAATGTATGCCTTGGTGGCAAAACACATGGCCACATCATAACAGTGGTTTTATAGTTGCTAATAGATGAGGGATTGGATCAAAACATCTGCAGTGTTAAAATCAACATGAGCTGGATAGGAGTGATTAAGGCTACATCCACACGACAACGGCAACGAGATTTTTTTTTTTTAGCGGGTAAAAAAAATATATATATATCGCGTCCACATGGGCAATGGATCAGTAAAATATCAGGTCCATATGGCAACGCAACGCTTGCTGAAAACGATGCAATACACATGCCGCACCTCTACGTGCGCTGTAAGACGGTCCCATCGGAGACACCAGAACAATAGAAGTAGAACGCATGCGCATGTAACGGGTTTATTTTTTTCCACTTGCCATTGTGTGTAGTGGTGGGGAAATTCTGCGCTGGCCCTTTAAGAGCGCAGGTAGTTATGGGAACGAGGCGCTGGCCTCTTTCAGTTCGTTTTGGAAATGTAAGCGCCAATGCCACTGGACGATTGCAGCCCGTCCTCAGCAGTGTATTTGTGTCTCATTTCTTCAGAATAAAGACTGGTGAACAACACAATGCAACGTCTGTTACACGCATAAACCCCTTCTTCTACCCGGCGTGAAGCACTCACAGGAACAAACACACAACAACAAGAAGATGGCCGCTGCGACTACGCGAGGAAATCGTGCCTTCTGTGTGTACAAATTAGTTTTATTAGTGTGCATAGTTTTATATAACTTAATTTTCTTATTGTGTGTGAACATTTTTGAAAAGCATTTTTATATAATTTATATAACTTTTTATATTGTGTGTGAACATTTTGAAAAGCAGTCTTATCCAATAAAAAAAAGAAATTCAAGAAATGGTTCAGTTACTCGTTTATTTAAAAGAAAAGCTGTATACAAAAGTGAATGCAATGCAGTGGTTCATACAAAACAGTCTGTTGAAGGGTCTTCTGTAGCCTGGGCCCGCCCATCCTAAGCGTGACGCAACATGAGGGCCTGTTGCGAGCTTAGTCTGGCCAGGCAAGCTATCTACAGCTCTTCCAAGCTCCCGAAAAATCGGGAACCAATCAACTTTGAGCATCTCCAACGGCCCTGGGTAGAGGCGTGTTCAAGGCAGTGACGTAGTAGAACTGCGACCGGAAGCCATAGATTGTTTACAGAATCTATGCCGGAAGCGCTTCATTCACTAGAAACATTACGAACATGGAGCAAGCTCTCATTGAAAACGGAGCAAAGAGCAGCCCTGGAGGTATTTATTGAAAGGAAGGACGTTTTCGCCTTGCTCCCGACCGGCTTCGGTAAGAGTTTAATCTACCAGTTAGCCCCGTCGCGTCGCATACGTCAGAGGAAAGAGTGATGTGATTGGTTTAAGCTTCGTCACAGCCTTTTCTGGCTTCGACCAGTAGCAAACTGAGGCATTTCAGGGAGGCGGGTCAACCACGGGCTCTGGGAAACGGTTGGGCTTAATATCTTGGCCAGACCAATAGCTCGTAGAGCTTTGCAGTCGCGTTAGCCAGACTAGGTCTTCTGACCCGTTTCCCCTCTGCCTCCATTATAGTCAGGTAACTGTTGCTTTGTGTGGAAGGCTGTACTTTCTGTTCATCAAAGCAGGTGTAAACTGTCTGTCTGGCAGGTCAGTCAGGTTAATGTGTAAACAATTTCAAAAGATTCTTATCCAATAAAAGATTCTTATCCATTGTTGCTGTTACGAATGATGCGCGCGAGAGTGCTGCTTGTTCTAGTCATGTGGTTGTGACGTCATCGTAAACAAATCCGTTCTACTCATCCAGACGACTTTGCAACGGCGCCGTTGCCAGATTTTTCCACTCTGGAACCTGTTCTCAAAAAATATCGTTTTGGGGCACCCAAAACGCCAGTGCCGTGTGGACGCCAGGCCGAAACGATAAACAATTCTATCAGATTCACCTGAATCCGTTGCCGTGTGGACAGGGCCTAAAGGCCAATTTATGCTGACAACCCAGTCCTCGCAGATGGCGTCGCAGACAGTGTCTGCGTAGCCCCCCCACCTTCGCAGACGCTCTGCGCGCACCTCCCAAAAATTGTGACCACCGCAGAAGCCTCGCAGACAGCGCCGCAGACAAGAGGGCTCTGATTGGTCCACTCTACATCCGCTGTACACGCACTTCCGCTTCCCTTCTTTCCCGGTTTGGTTTGTTTTCACGACCGGCATTTTTAAAAACACGAGCGAAGATGGAGCAGCACGAAGAGCGGTTGATTGAGGAAGTACGTACATCTATACGACTCCAGTTCTAGTCATTATAAAAAAAAAAAGTTCTAGTCATTATAAGTAACCGGAGGATAAATACTCCACTAACCACACCCACCAACTACTCCTAGCGACTTCACGCCCCCTTGCGTTGTGGCGGTGAATAACATCGCGCACGCCTATTACTCCCCGCTCAACAATAAATTACAACTGTCTGCGAAAATCTATCTGCGAAAGCCTTGTCGCAAGAGCATGCAGAGGCCTTAAGACTGCATGGATTGCGCAGGAGTAATAGACCTCTCAGAGAATGAGAGTGATTTGAGGTTAGTTGGGCTAGCAGTTGAAGAAGAAAGGTCGTGCCCCTGCCTGTCCGTTTCCATTCCACCCTCCATGTAATTGTACAAACAAAATCTAACTGCATTCAAGCTCGAGTTCACTGCAGAAGTCATGACTGCAAAAAAAGCCTAGTGTCTTTTCCTCAGTGAGGTCCAGAAGTTCAGCTCATCACCTCTCTACAAAGGACACACTGTTTTCACTATTTTCTTTCCCTGAAGGACAACATGGTAGTGAACTTAATGCAACTCTGCCACTCTTTGTTTCCTTGAAACGAATATACGGTGGGTTTTTCTGAGCTGTCTAAATGAGCTTGCCGCTGTGTGTTGACATTCTTTAAGAAGCTCATTACAAGAGACAGCATTAGCGTGTTTGCATGCGCTCATCACACACTATCACGCTGCAACTCAGTCAACAGACATTTCTCTTGGCCTCTTGTCCAAGCTCAGCAAGATTCTATATGCACACTTCACCTATGGACCTCTCTTGCGCGCGCGCACACACACACACACTCTGAATAAACGAGACCTACCATTGACACACTCGTACACATCACAGCACCGTCCCGGTGTTCCATCACCACGGGAGACCAAATGGGGCAAGGTTCCTGCTGAGCACTGTGGGAAGGTGCACACGCCAGGCAAACACTCACACCTGTGAGCGAGAAGAAAGCAAGACAGAGGAAAATGACAAAAAAGGGAAGCCAGGGTACATTTCAGTGTGTAATGCCAGCACGCGTTTCGGGTATTTTTTACAGCCATGTGTTTCACTAAGCACTATGAAGCCTGAGTAAATAAGAACAGTGTAAAGACGCTGTTCCAGCGCAGCCAAGCTTAATGAAGATAAACGCTCTGTGAAATAAAGGATCGTAGTCCTGGCTGTGAAGAGACAGAGTTATGAGAGAGATGTGAAGTGTGCGAGTGTGGGTGGGTGCGCGTCTCACCTGGTGGGGAGCGTACAGCAGCCGTCAGCTGTGAGCCTGACCTGTGTTTCATAGCTGTCTGCTGGACACTGCATGGGCTGCACAGGAGGACACTCCACCGTGCTGCAGTCCACACTGAAAACTACCCACACAAACACATCATCACTACACGTCAAATCCTCAGGCAAGATTGCAAATAATTTGCCTTGATTTCACGCTCAGAGCAGCTCAGTGCTGTTGAAACCAGAATACACAGAGGCATCAAGCTAAGTGCATAAAACAAAATAAAAAAAACAAACACACACACAAAAGGAAACAATTCTAGCGCCCGTCACTTTATTTACTACAGCTGCCAACAAGCGTTGACAAGAAAACAAACAGGGGCCAGTATCAACTATTTAAGTGTATATATTCAGACTGAAACACTTTCCTTCGTGTCTTTGTGTTTTACATCAGTGGTGGACCAAAAAAAAAAAAGTCACTGGCCTGATCACCTAAGTTTAACAACCAGAAACAAAAAAAGCCCTACACAAAACAAGTGTTCGTATTCAAACCTCATGAACTTCACAATAGTGTGATTCGTGTCAATAAAGTAACTATAGAGTGAGCTACTCGTGCCACATCCTGCCACCCGCTGCACTAGATACATCAGCCAAGGCATGAGCTGTCTGATAACAGAACGATTTTTACGAGATCGGTTAACTAACATGCATGTAAGACAGCTTATCTTGTCAGAATCAGGAAGAAGAATACAGTTCAACGCAAACCTGGGAAATAAATTACTTTATTCTATCCACATTCACTGAACACAAGCAATCGTGTACTCTGATTGGCTACTCTACTACTAGGCTATCAGCTCATATACCGTGAGTAGAGAAAAACAAAATGGCAGAGCGCATCAAGTCAGATACATCACTTTATCAAGTATTTAAAGCAACAGAGATAGCGAAAAGAATATCGTTTTGTTCCCCCCCCCAATATCTCCTGTTCCACACTCCAGCCCAGTCGGTGGTGGTAATGTACCTTTAATTTGGTTTGCCAACCGCCAAAACAAACAAACAAACAAACAAACAAACAAACAAACAAACAAAAAAACCCTAGCGTGCTCTGAGAGCACAATATCCCTTGCTGATTTTCATCTCATCTCATTATCTCTAGCCGCTTTATCCTGTTCTACAGGGTCGCAGGCAAGCTGGAGCCTATCCCAGCTGACTACGGGCGAAAGGCGGGGTACACCCTGGACAAGTCGCCAGGTCATCACAGGGCTGACACATAGACACAGACAACCATTCACACTCACATTCACACCTACGGTCAATTTAGAGTCACCAGTTAACCTAACCTGCATGTCTTTGGACTGTGGGGGAAACCGGAGCACCCGGAGGAAACCCACATGGACACGGGGAGAACATGCAAACTCCACACAGAAAGGCCCTCGCCGGCCACGGGGCTCGAACCCGGACCTTCTTGCTGTGAGGCGACAGCGCTAACCACTACACCACCGTGCCGCCCATCCCTCGCTGATTGAAATTGCAATATGCATATTACCGGCATATAACAAAGAATCCTGTCAAGTTTCGTGAAATTCCTCCAAAAATTGTGAGAGGAGTTGATTTCAGAAGGAAAACACACACTCGTGAAATTGTCAAAGTATAATTTTGGTAATCAAGGGCTGTAACGCCGGTAAAATGTGACAATTTAATGTAATTACAATATGCGTGATACCGACATGTAACAAAGAATCCTGTCAAGTTTCATGAAATTCCTCTAAAAACTGTGAAAGGAGGTGATTTCAGAAGGTGAGCACCCTTCCCAGGACTGGCGGACAGATGGAAATCGCCATGACAGCGGGGGATAAAAAACCCTAAAGAAGAAGAAAATGGCGGGGCGTGTTACTGAACCAACCGAGGATGAAATAAATTCTACTCGAACCCCTCCCCCCAATACAAAAAAACAAACAACAAAATATGGAATAAAAAAAAAAAAAAAAGTATTTGATGGTAAGAATGTATCTTTTATTACTTTTCAAGAATTATTATAGCATTTTAGCATATTATTATAGCATTATGGCTATCAGCTCATATACGACTCGATTTCGTGGATTAACTGTTAAATATATACATCAACTACAATACATAAATAATTTACTAGTCACCTAGCGGTTACACATCAACAGATGCTGCCCACACGCAGATATCTTTTCTGTGTGATACACCACCACAAATCACAGTCCAAACATTGTCCAGCGACTTTCTAGAGGCCATAAACACAATACGTTACATTAGCAACTTTCTTAGATGTTAATAAACAAACTTGTTTGTTTCTCCTAGCATGTATTAATGCACTTGACTAGCTAACTAACTCCACATATGTTATTCCATTATGTTGCTACCATTTTTGTTAGGGTTTCTGGGCAACTAAAACATGAGACTGGGCAGCACACTAGCTTTTAGCTCATGAATGTATAATTCGTCCACTCCTGTGTATGCAAATTGTGAAACGTCTACAATCTTGTATCTTTCAGAGGACCTTTGCATCCTTACCTGGTTTGCACTCGTACAGGTCGCAGCACTCTCCAGGTTTGCCAGAGCTTTTGGAAACAAGGATGTTGAGGTAACCAGGTTGGCACACTTTCCTCAGACACCCAGCAGGACTGCAAACACAGCGACTGGGCAGAGGGCAGCATTCGCCAGGCGGGGCATAACCTTCAATCAACACTGAGTCCTCAGGACAACGGGGAGAGAACTGAACCTCACACCTGGCTTTAGAGCAGTCTGGCCTTTCCTCTATAAACCAACAGAGAGAGACATGCAGTCTGAGTGAGGTTGACACGGATGATTTAATCCTGATTTAAACATACCTTGAGATCACGGAGCTTGCTAATTTCTTGAATTAGATATTTGTGGTCATTTATATTTAACAGTTATTCCATGAAATCGAGTCGTACATGAGCTGATAGCCGACGAGGCGCTACACGCCTCGTCGGCTATAACCCATGGACGACGAGATTGAGTGGAATAACTGTTTTATTCTATCCACATTCATTCGCTGGATTTTGAGAAACAGAGCATTTTTATTTTTTGCTAATTTTTTGCTAATTCGATAAATAAAACCTTTATACAAAACATCCGACAAAATCATTTCCGCTTAGAATGTAAACAAAGCGGTGAAATGACAGTAACAATTTGTGAAAAAAAAAATGCGATAACCTAAGCGTCAGCAACACAGGAGCTCACACGGCCATACCATGAGAACCCAGACTCGTTTATAATTAGACAAGTTGCTCTTCATGAGAACAATAAGAACAATTTGATCTTCCAAACAAAACAATCAGACTCAAACTCTATTGAAAACTCAGGTGGGGTTTACATTAGACCGTATCAGCGGATCATCAGATTAACGTTTTTAAAACGATTAGTGTGCACACAGCAACGCCAATACACGATTTGCGTGCACACAGCAACACCAATACACGGATACGCTCGGCTCCGCAGGCATCCTGCGCTCCAAATCACTCCGCCCTGAACAGCGAGTGCCCTCTGGAGGGTGCGCGCTCCGGCCCTGTGCAGCTCACAGAGCGCGCGAGTATAGCGCACGAGCAGTGATTCGGGACTGAGCCGCTGTGTGTGATCTCAGTGCACATCACTTACCACTTGCAAGTGGAAAGATGGCAAGCCTAAAGACAATCATAACTACACAATGGGCAGTATTTGCATCAGTATTTGCAGTATTTTCATACTTTTATACTCTTTAATGAAAGGTGATACAAGGCGGAAGTCCGCGCCGTTTTTCAGCAGTCGCGTCACATGACCAACGCCAGCGAATCAGGAAGGTGGATGTCACAGTGACGTTGTCCAATGACGACGCCAGCTAGAGCTCAGCACAGCGTATTCTCAATGTTTACACAGCACCGGACCACACACGATCTGGATTGAATACGTGGACCCTGGCGGATTCCCGTTTCCTGGCGTTTCCAGGCGGTTTAATGTAAACGGACAGTGCATCCGCGAAGAAAATGAGACAGATACAGTCTAATGTAAACTTGGCCTCAGGGAGGAGTAGCAATTTCCCTGAAAGTTTGTTAAATCGGCCTAATTAGCGACTTGTTAATGAGAAATCACAAAACCAGGGAGTAACTTTTGCGCAGACTGATTAGAGCTTCCAAACAAAACAATCAGAATCAAAATCCATCGAAAACTCAGAGAGGAGTAGCGACTTTTTGCGAATTGTGGACAGACGGATGGACAGACGCCGCGTGATGGCCTATGGTCGTGTGAGCTAAAAAGATACATGTTCTTACCATCGAATACTTTTATTCCATATTTTGCTGCTTTTTTAAAATATTTTTTGGGGGTTCTGCGTTCAAGTAGAGTTTTTATCTTGTCCTCGGTTGGTTCGGCAAAACGCGCCGCCAGTTTGTTCTTCTCTACTCACGGTATTAGAGCCGATACCCTAGTAGTAGAGTCACCAATCAGAGCGTGCAATTCCTCGTATCCAGTGAATGTGGATAGAATAATTACATTTAGTCATTTGATAGACACGCAGATGGACTTGATGCAGTTAGGTTTGGATTTTATGATCATGTGGAGAGAAAAAAAAAATGCCAACAGAGAGGCGAGAGGTCTCTCTGGGTGGGTCTTGCTACCCCACTGCCACTCCAACTGATCTCTAAATTATACTGTATCTCAGTACTCAGTGATTAACAAATGATAAAAACCAGAGAGTCACAAACTCCAAACAGTTCAAGACGCAAAAATACATAGCATCTGTTGAACCGATAAGGATTTAGAACCTGAAAGCACAGACGATAATGCTGGTTAATAAAAGTGTCGGAGTGGTCTCTTGGATCAGTAACTGAAAAGAACAAATTCAAAACTGAGGTACCAGGACACTGAAAGAGCAAGAGCCCACTCTACATGGCGACTAAGTGCCCTGAACTTGAAGACTTGAATTGGCAAGTGGGTGCACTGTTCTGAACCAAGGTATACAGTTATTGCGGTGAAGAACCTTTTGAGTCCTGGAAAGCAAGAACAAGATTCTTAATACAACCGAAAGCCAATTCTCTCATGTGAATTCACTAGATGAGTCACAGGAGAGACCATTTGAACATTATGGACCAGGTGTGCAGCAGCATCCTGAATGGTCTTTAGATGAGATAACATTTGGAGGCCAGCAAGTTCCTGTAATCCAGTGGAGACAAGAACTTGTATGAGAATTTTTTGGCAGTGCGGAATTTCAAAATGTCTTTCTCTGATGTTGTGAAGAAATAAATCTGCCTGGTCTGATGGCTGATGTAATGTTGCAACACTAGTTGCTCACTTTCTCCCATGCAAGCAAATGCACAGTGCGGTATGGTATGGTTACTAATCCAGAGCTAGCCACACCTTGACCAAATATCTGTGTACCGTTTTTCACTGCATAATGGTATATATGTGAATGCAGAAGAAACTTTATGGACAGTTGTATCGGCATCTCTCGTGCCACAATGCCGTTAACAGTAAACACTAACAACGGTACCGATGGAGGAGCCTAACGGGCTGCATTTGGTTTTGCATGGTTGCAGCCAAACAAACAGGCCTTTCTGAATTTTCAGTTGTACACAGCAGGAATGTTATCACACATGACTGCTGAATATTGCTGTGCTGTACAATCCAGTAGAAAAACGATTCTAGTCAGCTAGTGCTTTTCAAAATGGCAGACCTGATTGAGTTATATAGCAATAAAATGGCAACAAAATGTGGGTCTGTGCTTTGTCAAGTCAAGTTTATTTGTATAGCGCTTTTAACAATAAACATTGTCGCAAAGCAGCTTTACAGAATTTGAACGATTTAAAACATGAGCTAATTTTATCCCTAACCTATCCCCAACGAGCACGCCTGTGGCGATGGCGGCAAGGAAAAACTCCCTCAGACGACATGAGGAAGAAACCTCGAGAGGAACCAGACTTAAAAGGGAACCCTTCCTCATCCGGGCAACAACAGACAACATGACTAACATTAACAGTCCTAACAAAGTCAGCTTCGTTGATGCTATAAACCCCCCACCGACGGAAACCCGAGCGCAAAACCATTAACGACAACCGCAGTCCTAAAGTCAGCAAGTCAACTGCAGTCCCCAGCCACAAAAGCACCACTGCAAGAGTCCAGAGCGTCCTCCAGGCGCGACCCCCAACTTTGTGTAATGGTGCAGCAGGTAGCACTGCCGCCTCACAGCTCCAGATCCCTCCAGGGGCGGCATGGTGGTGTAGTGGTTAGCATGGTCGCCTCACAGCAAGAACGTTCTGGGTTCGAGCCCCGTGGCCGACGGGGGCCTTTCTGTGTGGAGTTTGCATGTTCTCCCCGTGTCTGCATGGGTTTCCTCTGGGTGCTCCGGTTTCCCCCACACTCCAAAGACATGTGGTTAGGTTAATATGGGACGGCCTTGGTGACCTTGAGCGAGGCACCTAACTCCCAACTGCTCCCCGGGCGCTGTTAGCATGGCTGCCCACTGCTCTGGGTATGTGTGTGTGCTCAATGCTCACGTGTGTGTTCACTGCTTCAGATGGGTTAAATGCAGAGAGGAATTTCACAAGTGCATAATGAATAAAGTTGTGCTTTCTTGATCCTGAGCTCTTGTTACCATCTGTGTGGACTTTCTGTGCATGTTCATGTGGGTTTTCTCCAACTGCCCAAACGCATACAAGACAGATTGGCGAGGCTGAAATGCCCCAGGCACAAATTTGTGTTACGCTGCGATGGTCTGGTGTCCCATATGGGGTGAATTCTCCTACTGTGTGCCAGCATTGCCAAGATTAGCTCCACCGCTACACACTGACCCGCATAAAGCAGCTACTGAACAGGAATGAATAAATAAATGAATAAATGTGGGTTCATGGATTTGTTACTATACTGTGCTCGACCCACAACGTCTGGTGAAAAAGTGCTTTATTATCCACTGAGGTCAAAGTGTACCTCTATTATGAACACATCCTTGACATTCAGGAGACTTTGTTCACAGTCAAAATGGAGGAGGAATGAAGGACTAATAAAAGCCCAACGCGGAAAGGAAAAGAAAGCTAAAAACAAATGTCAGTAGGACAAGAGAGAAAAAAAAAAAAACAGGCAAGATGATTCTTATGTAGGACAAGTAATTCTGCTTGGAGCGGACAACCTTACAAAATACCACACCGCTTTTTATCCCTCAAACATTCAGACCAAAAAAAACTAAAGGAATGGGGAACAGAAAGTTGTTGATGCTGAACGAAACCAAACTGCAAAAGTTTTAACCACTTGTCTTAGGTGGTGTTTACATTAGACCGTATCAGCGGATCATCAGATTAACGTTTTTAAAACGATTCGCGTGCACACAGCAACGCCAATACACGGAAAAGCTAATCACATGACTAATTAGACGGCACGCAAGTTGAAATGTGTAAATAAACCTCAGTGCGACTCAGCGCTTCCTCCTCCGCACTCCGGCATCCTGTGCTCCAAATCACTCCGCCCTGAACAGCGAGTGCCCTCTGGAGGGTGCGCACTCCGGCCCTGCGCAGCTCACAGAGCGCGAGAGTGAAGCGCACGAGCAGTGAGCCGTCCGCGCCGATTTTCAGCAGTCGCGTCACATGACCAACGTGGCATGACCAACGCCAGCGAATCAGGAAGGTGGATGTCACAGTGACGTTGTCCAATGACGACGTCAGCTAGAGCTCAGCACTGCGTATCCTCGTTCCCCAATGTTTACACAGCACCGGATCAGATACGTACTGGGTTGAATACGTGGGCCCTGGCGGATTCAAACTCTTCCGCCTGTGGAGTCGTTTCCCGGCGTTTTAATGTGCACGGACAGTGCATCCGCGACGAAAACGATACGGTCTAATGTAAACACCACCTTAAACTGAAACGTCAGTTTGCAACATAGAATGATGAGGTCCAAGTTCTGCTGTTTGTCTGATATAAACCGTACAGAAAGACGATTGCATGTAATGTATGAAATGGACCTATTATATAGAGACAATGTGGCCCATTACTCCCTTTTGATGTGTGAGGAGAGGAGGAGAGGAGAGTCCTCAGTGGAGCTGCTCCTCTCCTAAGCAAGAGAGGGTAATTACCTCCAATGAAGGGTAGAAAGAAAAAGAGAGTAGAGGGAGAACATAATGCCTGCAGATACACAATAAGAGAACCGAAGAGGCATCTAGTTAAAAAGCAGCTCATATTTAAGTGTAGTGTTTATGTGTCATTATGCACAAACATGCGACTGTGGTTGGGTTTTTTGTTTGTTTCTGTTTGTTTTTCTGGACGAGGAACCAAAGGAAAATGATGCCGGAATTATGAATTGAATTTGAAATGACTCAACAGGCCGAGAAATAGCATGCAGCGATGAAGTGTGGCATGACTAAAAATCAGCTCTGAGAAAAGAAAATCCATGCAAGTTTGTTAAAAGTGCAAGACGAAGCGAGTGAAATAAAGCAGCATATAACACGGCGAGAAAATGAGATCTGCATACGTCTGGAACAATTACAGCCTGCTGCAAAAGATGTGCTGCTAAAAAGTGTATCAAGCCAGGCAGAAAAGCTCACCACATCCACCGATTTACATTCAGAGGAAACCATTCGGAAGAGTTTCCAGGTTTGAAAGATGAATCCGGGAGTGTGTTTGAAGTAGGGTTTTGTTGCTGAATAACACGAGTGCCTATGTTGAGGCTATAAATCTTTCCGAAATCCTTCTTTCTATATCGCACACACGCTCTCTCAAACTTTCTCAACCCCTTTTCCATCTGCTCTTTCTGCCTGCCAAAACCCATCATAAAGTGCTCAAAACCTACACCAAACCATCAGTGGACAAATTTACTTTGGATGTTCCATTCCTTGATGATGTACCAGCTTGGACACACTTTTTAATCAATTTGATCAATTTTCTCCTGAGTACATGAATAGCAGATCCATGCCAGGGCAATGTACTGCAAGAGCCTCTCAACATTTCATAGCCACGTCTGTTCGTGCTCCTATTTACCATGGAAGGATTGTGGGTAATGCCATGAGCACATTTTCCCCATTTATTTTGAGCAGAGTATGGGCTCAAAACAGCAGGCGTATGGAAACCCTAATAAACACACATTATGACACAGAAATGGCTCCCGGGTCATTTTTGGTGCTGGAAAGTCAGAGAATGATCACTGTTAATGGAGTATTCATAAAAACAGAGAGAATGTCAGCAGAAAGAGAATGATAATAGCCCACTGTAGCAACCCAACTGTAGCGCATTTTTCTCTTTCCCAATTTTTTTTTTTTTTGGAATGGACAATATTTGGCACTATTGTCATCATCTCAGGGATCTGGGTGCAGCTGGAGTGACACATATTCAGCCAGGAGAGAGGAACCTGCTGCCGTACGCAGTAATGAAGTCCAGACAGGCCTGGTACAACTACTGCACAAAACACACATCTGGCACTTATGTTTCAATAAATACACTGCCCGGCCAAAAAAGAAGTCAGCGTTTGGATTTAAATAAATACTTAAGAGCCTTTGATTGGACAATTACTGCAGTGATTAATGTGTTTTAGCTGGCAACAATTCTTTTAACTCTAACTGATGCAGTGAGTAGCTTCCCACTTCTTATACAAACATGTCGGAAGGTGTACTGTGGTCGTAGAAAAGAGGTTACTGTGTTTCAGGAGGGTCAAATTACTAGTCTGCATCAAGTAAAGAAAACAACTAAGGAGATTGCTGAAATGACAGGAATTGGGTTAAGAACTGTCCAACACATTATTAAAACCTGGAAGGATAGTGGTGAACCATCAACTTCAAAGAAGAACTGTGGTTGGAAACAACATCGACAGACCGTGATCGGAGATCACTTAAACGCGAAGTCAAATGATTAAAGTAATTAACAGTAGAACTCATGGCTATGTTTAATAGCATTTCTACACGCACAATGCGACAAGAGCTCACAGGGAAGAAGAAGAAACCTTTATTTGTCACATGCACACTTCAAGCACAGTGAAATTCATCCTCTGCATTCAACCCATCTGAAGCAGTGAACACACGCGCACACACTCAGAGCAGTGGGCAGCCACACCAAAGCGCCCGGGGAGCAGTCAGGGATTCGGTACCTCGCTCAAGGGCACCTCAGCCCAAGGGCGCCCCACGTTAACCTAACTGCATGTCTCTGGATTGTGGGGGAAAACGGAGCACCCGGAGGAAACCCACGCAGACACGGGGAGAACATGCAAACTCCACACAGAAAGGCCCTCGCCGGCCGCTGGGTTCGAACCCAGAACCTTCTTGCTGTGAGGCGACCGTGCTAACCACTACACCACCGTGCCGCCCGATTCTTTGGAATCTGAAGCAATGGAAAAAGGTTATGTGTTCTGATGAGTCCAGATTTACCCTATTCCAGGGCACTGGGTGTGTCAGGGTAAGAAGGGAAGCTCATGAAGCGATGCACCCATCATGCACAGTGCCCACTGTACAAGCCTCTGGAGGCAGGGTTATGATCTGGGGTTGCTTCAGTTGGTCAGGTTGAGGCTCAGCAATGATATGGGGCAATAAAATGAAGTCAGCTGACGACCTGAATGTACTGAATGGCCAGGTTATCGCATCAATGCATTTTTTTTCCTTCCCTGTTGGTACGGACATAAATTCAGGGTTCAGATTGTGAGAGTGGTTCAGGGAACATGAGGAATCATTTTCACACACGAACTGGCCACTACAATGTACTGACCTTAACCCCGTTGAAATTCTTTGGGATGTGCTGAAGAAGACTTTAGACGCATCCTGTCATCAGAAGTGGTTAGACGCTAGAGGTGTGACGATTAATCGATCCCCGATCTATCGATCCATTTCAATCAGCGATTCAAAAATCAATAAAAATTTAATGGATCATGATTCACTGACAATACCGAATTCCATCCATTATCCGTAACCGCTTATCCTGTGCAGGGTCACGGGCGAGCTGGAGCCTATCCCAGCTGACTATGGGCGAGAGGCGGGGTACACCCTGGACAAGTCACCAGGTCATCGCAGGGCTGACACATAGGTATACCCCTTTTCCACCAAATCAGTTCCAGGGCTGGTTCAGGGCCAGTGCTGGTGCTGGTTCACAACTCGTTCAACTTGCAAGCCAGCTGAGAACCAGTTCGCTTTTCCATAGCTCACGGTGCTAAGGGAAGCCACATCATTACGTCGCTGTATACGTCAGTTACGTCGTTGTATACGTCATTACGTCGCTGTATACGTCAGTTACGTCGCTACGTTTGCATAAACCTTGGCGCGAATATCGAAGCAAAAACAACACGAAAGAAGCAGCAGCAGCAACAACAACAATAATAATAATGGATGACTTCACGTTTGTACAGCTGCTGCTTCTCGCCACTTAAAAATGGCGACCTTTCGCGGTCTTGTTATTGTTGTTGGTCTTAACAACTCCGCCCCCCCCGCTGACGTAAGCGGTTCTTTCCTCTGGCCCAGCAGAGAGTTGGTGCTAGCCTGGAACCGGTTTTTCTGGCCCCAGAGCCAGTTCTTTATCAGTGGAAACAGAAAACTCGGTTCCAAACTAAGCACTGGCCCCGAACCAGCCCTGGAACTGCTTTGGTGGAAAAGGGGCAATAGAGACAAAAACAACCATTCACACTCTCGGTTAATTTAGCCACTGGGCTCGAACCCAGAACCTTCTTGCTGTGAGGCGACAGTGCTAACCACTACGCCACCGTGCCGCCAACAATACCTAATTTCATCCCGATAACCCTAGATGCATAACAAATTTCAACAAACGGCATAATTTTGATATTAAAAATTCGATTCGGTATCCGGAGCTGTACGTGGGCGCAGCCATGTTTGTGGTTGCTATAGCAATCTCACGAAATCACGCGTTGCTTTTTGAACAACATGGCGGACAACTCGGAACTCCTGAAGCCACCGGCTTTTAAAAGCCCAGTTTGGCAGCATTTCTTACAATCTCAGTGCTTTATGTCCTCTCTGGACAGTGAACGTTGTGTCAAGAGGTGGTATTCATTTTAACACGTGACTGTATCTTTGTGTTTTAAAAGATTGATGCAAAAGTCAAAGTTTTCATTGCTTTTTTGTTTCTAAATGTTTTGTGGTTTGAAAATGAAAATGTGCCAAAAATGACTCAACTGTGATACATTCATAGTTACATTCAAAGTCAATGAACTGACTGGAGTCTGAATAAAGACTATAAAGGCAACACGACTTGTTTGTGTTTTATTGCTCAACATTTCTAGGCTGACAGTTAACAGAATATTGACAATGATTTGTATCAGTTATAAAAGAGAGGATAAAAAAATGTGAATCGTGATTCGAATCGAAAGGTCAAAATCGTGATTCGAATCGAATCGTGAAAAAACTGAATCGTCACGCCTCTATTAGACGCTCCCGTCATCAATACAAGATCTCAGCGAAACATTAATGCAACTCTGTATGGAAATAAACGTCACGACATTTTATGGAAGTTTATGGAAACAATGCCATGGCGAATGCATGCTGCAATCAAAGCTAAAGGCCAGTCTAACCAAATATTCGAGTGCACCACTTTTTTTTTTTTGGCAGGGCTGTGTGTCATATGGGAAAAAAGTCTGAACTGTATATCCAATTTATAGGGTATAGTTATTATTCTCCAACTGAACGATCGATTAGTCCTCAAATGCATGATCTTAGGAGCAATCATTAACAGAGACACACTTCTAGCAAGGAACGATTACATTACATTACATTAATGGCTAGGGTGCATCAGTTGCCCCCTAAAAATGAAAAGTTCCTCCGATCATGATGTATTTTGTTTTTATGTTCCTTTTGGTAAGAAAACACACTGGGTGAAATATTTTGACAAAATTCAAAAGTTTAATGGTGGCACCAGGAGCTCAAAGTTATGGAAAAAGCTGCTATTTTATGATTTTTATGACAAAATTTTGATCACTTTTCATGAACATTATGGCACCTTATAGAGTATACCAAATATCTTAGATCCACATTTTTAGTACATATGACGCGGTACGCGGTGGTCCGGATCACCGTATTTTCCATACAAAACGAGGGCATTAATTAATTATTTTTCCTGGATTGTGGTCCGGTTCACCGTATGCTGTATTATATTACGATATAAATAAAAACTTACCAAAATCATACTGTGTTTGTCATTTAATACGAGTTTTTTTACAAAGTCGTACATCATTTGTTATTTTTTCTCAAACCGGAAGAGAAATGCATGCGTAAAACACACGCGCAATAAAAGATACCAGTTCTAACGCATGTAAAAAAGCGGGAGCTGCCACGAGGGAAGTGAAAAATAATTTTACCAACTTTCGTCATTATGTCTCAGGGTGGTTATGAACAGCTTCTACGGAATAAGAAAAAATGTGCTAGAGACTACAAAGCAACAGAAGAAAGGGCAAAGGAAAGAATTTATTCTAAATTAGGGGAAGAAGTAGCTGAAAATTTAAAATTTGTCTTCTGAACTTGCTGGTCCGGACCACACCTGAAAACGGCGTGGTCCGGACCACAACGGTAGTCCGGACCACCGCGTACCGCGTCATATTCTAAATATATTATCAAGCACAGTTTGAGTTTTAGCTGGTCATTGAATCATTGTTCAACGACTTTTAAACAATACAAATGTATTATGAATCACATTAATGCTTCTCAATCCCTTGCAAAGGTTCTTAACATGATCTCTGGGTCACAAGAAATCAATAAATGGAGTCCAACATTGTGATTCAAACCTTACGCGAAAACATAAAATAAGCGTTTTTTGGCAAAAAATGAACCTCATGGTGCCACCGTTAGACTTTTGAATATGGTCAAAAAATTTTACAGGATGTCTTTATTAGTGAAAAGGAACACCCAAACAAAAATGCATCAGATTTTATGAAAGTGACGGCAACTGATGCACCCTATTAATGGCCTTCTCTTATCCAGAGCGACATACAACATACCCAGAGCAGCCTGGGGAGGAGGCTGGAGGTTCGGTGCCTTGCTCTAGGACACTTCAGCCATTCCTGTTGGTCCAGGGAATCAAACCGGCAATCTTTTGGTCCCAATGCTGCTTCTCTAACCTTTAGGCCATGGTTTCCCACCATGGTTAGTTTTACACAGTAAAGGTACACTAAGCAACTTTAAAAACGCACATTGATAAAACTTGCTGAATTCGTGCTGAGTTTATCTCAAGAAGAAAAGAAATATATCACAATGGAAAAATAACTTCGTTCCGCCCGAATACGTTCCAAATCTGTGCTCAAATCAGAATTTAAGGGAGTTGTACTCAATAACGTACAATATGACTCGGGTAGTCAGTGACATGGACAGGCTTTAATTTTCAAACAAATTTTGCATACACTGTACACACACAATCTTGCCTATAAATACTCGGGGGAAATGATGGGAAAATTGTCATTATTGAAGATGCCACACCTAAGCCAAAATCAACGTGAACAGGCCATCGGGATGTTGCGTGCCGGAAGTACACAGACAGAGGTCGCCCGGCACTTCGGTGTTCATCATTCGACCATTTCCCGTTTGAGTCAGCGTTACAGACAGACAGGGAGCACCAGGGATCGTCCACGCCCTGGTCAGCCTCGATTCACGACGCCAGTTCAGGACCAGCACATCAGGCTAGCTCACCTCCGTGACAGATTCCTAAGGTCTATGCCACGAAGAGTGAACGCCTTGTTGCAAGCAAACGGAGGTCATACACGATACTGAACCTGTAATTTTGTGAACATGGACCAACTGTCACTTTGAATTTTTTTATTGTGAATTAATTCTTGAGTTTGACAATAAATGTCCTTTATCGATGTTTCAAGATGTGTGTGCATTACATAGAATATCAAATTTCAAATATATGCATGGATCTAAAGTGATATCGTGTTGAATTCCATTGTGCGTTTTTAAAGTTACTTAGTATATTATCTGATATTTCAGTGCGTCAGTGTAGGTTCGAGTCAAACTTGAATAGTGAAGAATTTGAGACTGAAAGGAAACAACAACTGAGAGACCTTTATAAGCTAAATGTAGAAAAACACACACTTCCTGCCATCTAACGGACCTCTGTATTTACAGTTAAAGTTATTTTAAAGGGGCTTAATTTTGGGGCTTATTTTAGGTTATGGCATGAATTTACAGTACGCTGTGCCAGTCGACGTGACCAACTGAGGTGGCAAAGAACAAAAACACAAGATTGAACCAGCAGACAAATATATCAAGCAGAAATCATATTCGAGATGCCTAAAGCAAACCGACGTGTATCAAATACGCCTCGGTGTGAGACACTGCAATAAATCAGCGAGACTGTTTAAGCTGCTGGTTAAAAGGCAATCAGTGGTAGGCTAGACAGATAAGGATGTAGCTCAAAATGCAAACGTAAACCCTGACTATACTCTTAGCCTTCTCTCTCATAGCATTTGTAGAGATAAACTAATAACTGATGCAGATTATTTCTTTAATATTCATTGAAAGAAAAAATGAAACACAAACCCACAACCCAAAGCAAATTACCGTGCACACAATAATGGCTTCAAGTACGTTCTGCTTGTATTTTTCCTGTACTATTGAGCGACGCAGTAAGAGAAATCATGCTGGCTGCTGTGAAACATGACTCCTAAGTGTGAGAATTGCTCAGAGCCAGGCTGCTGTAATGAAATGGCTCTCTTCTCCCATTCCCCGCCTCGTATTTCAGCCAGCTGTGGCTGCGCCATGCAGACGGAGGCAGCGGAGGGTATCCATGGAGAGGGATGAGATTAAAATGAGCCGGCGTCGATACGATCCTCCATTGACTCATTAACAACCGTGTTTAATCTAGTCTGTCAGAGAGAGCACGCTGCAGCCCAACTCGCACACAAACACGCATTTCTCCGAACAAAAGGCTCTACAGGGCCTCCGATGAATTACAATGGTACAGACATTTACGATTAAGGCACAGACATTCACGAAACTTTCTAGAGGGAAAAATTCTCCAGTGACCAATCATTACCTGTTTACATCACAGTAAAGCCAGATTTATCGAGTCACTCTAACCGTTTATGGAAAACAACTGCCTTAATACATCTGACTTGCCTTTACATATGCTGTGTTCACACTTATACCGGTATGAAAGTGGTATAACTGTATCGATACAAAGTATACCGGTACAGTTTAGTGCATCTGTCCGCACTAGCGAGAAATGTTTGCAGTTTTCTTTCACGGTAGTTGAAATGCGCGTGCGCGAAATGTTTCCGTGGTTACCGAGTAACTTCCTTCCGAGAATATATGGCGGATGAAACAACGCATGTGTGCTTTTTGTTGTCAATGTACAGTCTGTGGCGCCGTTTACACATACCCGGGTATTTTTAAAAACGCAGACCTTTGCCTTCGTTTGTGCCTTTCGTTTATACACAAACGGAGTTTTTCCCTCTGAAAACGATTCTTTCTAAAAACCCCGGCAAAAGTGGAGATTTTTTTGAAAACTCCGTTTTGCGTTTGTGTGTAAAGAGACCAAAACGGAGTTTTAGGCAATCTTCGCGCCACAAAAGAGCGACCATTGTACATATGACAAGCATGGAAACACTCAGAGTAGCAGCGTTTGTTATTAAGAGCTATATTCGCCTGTTTGCTTTTGAGAATAAAGCTCATAAAGCTCATTGACCAGCAGAGACGCATTAGGGCTCGGAGGGCAGCAACTGCGGAGCTTCTGGTGACCAAAAGAGCCCGACCGTACCACCGCCAGCGATTTTGGGTTCGGCCTGGACGGACTGCTATCTGGTGGGAGAATTTCGAGAATGGCGTTGTCGTCCCGGAGGAATGGCAGGAAAATTTCAGAATGTCGCGATCCTCACTCCTGTCACTCGCAGAGTTGGTACGTCCGTACATACAGGGTGAGTGTACTCGCATGCGCGCTTCTGTCGATGTCGTCAAAAAAGTTGCCTGCACACTCTGGCGTAGTTTAACAGCTCTTGACAGCGTATTTATGCGGATCAATATAAACGTAATTTAAAAAAAAAAAAAAAACGCAGCTGTGTGCACGAAGTTATTTTGGAAAATGGAGTTTAGAAAATATGCGTTTTTAAAAATACCCGGGTATGTGTAAACAGCGCCTGTATTTCTGATGGTCATTTATTCAGTCGAATCGTATAAAACACGCGAGGCAGTTCAGAAAGAAACAAACGAATCTCCGTTCTTCACTATTTTATTCAGCGAAGACATCGATTGAGGTGTGTGACTTTGCGCATGCGCATTATATTTGTATCGATACAGAGCCGCTTCATCTGTCCACACTATGCGAAGCGCTACAGTACCGATACTGTACCGGTACGAAACCCATACATTTGTGGGTTTCGTACCGATACAGTTATACCGCTACAGTACTGGTATAGTTGCTAGTGTGGACAGGTGTAGTGGTACGAAAGTAGTTTCGTATCGGTACAAAATCCCTAGTGTGGACAGGGTATTAGTTGTGTAAAATTGGTACGAGTGTTTGAGCGCCATACACAGGCGGCATGGTGGTGCAGTGGTTAGCACTGTCGCCTCACAGAAAGCAGGTTCTGGGTTTGAGTCTGCTAGTCTTACCTTTGCGCGTGGTGTTTGCATGTTCTCCCTGTGCCTGCATGGGTTTCCTCCCAAAGTCATGTAGATTAGGTCATCTGGCTACTCTAAACTGCTCATAGGTGTGAATGTCTTTCCGTGTTAACCCCATGATAGATGAGCAACCTGTTCGGGGTGTATCCTACCTCTTGTGCAATGTCAGCTGGGATTGGCTCCAGCTCACCCATGACCCATGAGAAGAGGAACAGAAAATGGATGGAGTACCATGCATTTAGATAAGACATCATAAACTGATCGATACCTTAAAGTTCCATTAAAGAGATCCTCCAGCGGATTTATTCTCCAAATTATTTGAAAGCTAGACTGCCTTTAAGGTTTTTCAAGTGTCGGTCATAAGAAGAATTCTCCCTGATACCCAGTTATTTTTGTTTAGTGGACCGAAAGCTACTGAATTCGAATCACAGACTTCCAATTTTATTAGGTTTTTAAAAATAGAAAAATTAATGAATTTACAGCCACGTGGCCCTAAATTCTCCACTATTTTTTCCTGCTTCACCATGACCCAATTCAAGATACTACATCATGCATCACATGGTGGGCTTTCACCGTTCGCGCAAGGCACTGCGGGATACAGATTTGAAACGGGAGAGAAAAATGGAGGACGCGAATGAAACATGAAAGACCGACTACAGTAACGGAAAGCGAGAAGAAAAGACGTTATGCTGTGAAGGAAAGGAAACGCAGGATCAAACTAATAAATATCGGCGGTCAGCGAGCACCTCGGTGTGATCAGCTGTTCGTTTAGCGACAGAACGATGGAACCGTCAGTGCACGGTCAAGGTAAACCTGTAGATGGCAGTAATGCAACACTGTGGATGCCAGCTGCCATAAAACCCAAAAGAAGCTGGTAAACCTGTCAAGCAGACAGCGGACTTCCGCTGTCTGCTTGACTGCGTGAAGCGAGCTATTTCATGCACATTATTTGCTCGGGAATCCCCTCAAATTAAATCACTTCCCAGCCACAGAATGGCTTTTTTTTTTTTTTTGAGATACTGTAGAAATAAACATACATCACAATGACCAAGTTTCAGAGGGAACTAAATTTCACCGATTTTATGAAATCGAAAGGCCGTTTAACTTTAAGCAAAAGTCTGCAGATTTCAAAAATCAAACTTTAATTTTTGGAGACCAAATAGTGTTCAAGAAAAATGAAATTTTCTTTAAAGTGCCAGATAG
The DNA here is from genome assembly GCF_027579695.1 of Neoarius graeffei. Taxonomy (NCBI): domain Eukaryota; kingdom Metazoa; phylum Chordata; class Actinopteri; order Siluriformes; family Ariidae; genus Neoarius; species Neoarius graeffei. Next base: position 53,355,922 of record NC_083579.1, read on the forward strand.
GCTTGATGTATGCAATGATGTCAGGTAGTGGTCGCTTGGAGCAACTCAGCTGTTTATATTCTCTGTTTACATCATAGTTTTGCTCATTTTACAAGTCCATTCATCCATCCATTATTCGTAACCGCTTATCCTGTGCAGGCTCGGAGGCAAGCTGGAGCCTATCCCAGCTGACTATGGGCGAGAGGCGGGGTACACCCTGGACAAGTCACCAGATCATCACACATAGAGACAAATAACCATTCACACTCACATTCACACCTACGGTCAATTTAGAGTCACCAGTTAACCTAACCTGCATGTCTTTGGACTGTGGGGGAAACCGGAGCACCCGGAGGAAACCCACGCGGACACGGGAAGAACATGCAAACTCCGCACAGAAAGGCCCCCGTCAGCCACTGGGCTCGAACCCAGAAGCTTCTTGCTGTGAGGTGACAGCGCTAACCACTACACCACCGTGCCGCCCAGTTTTACAAGTATTTTTACCAAATGTATCAGTTTTTAAATAAGTATGCCTCATTGTGTAGCATATAAATGCCATTTGGTCTCCAAAAATGAAAGTTTGATTTTTGAAACCTGTGACTACTTTTACTTAAAATAAGTTTGGGAACAAATCCGCTAGAGGATCCCTTTAAGCATCTGAATGAACTCAGGTTTTAGCAATGGGTCTTCCAAAATTAGATTTTAAATCCATGGAAAAATCTTGGTCATGATGAAAGCTGCACTGATTATTACCAAACCTAGAGACGAGACTTGATTGATATAATGATCAGTCCTACACAAAATAACAATCCCTTTGTTTTGTTTTTTTTAATAGGGTGGAACAGTGGTGTAGTGGTTAGCGCTGTCGCCTCACAGCAAGAAGGTCCGGGTTCGAGCCCTGTAGCCAGCGAGGGCCTTTCTGTGTGGAGTTTGCATGTTCTCCCCGTGTCCGCGTGGGTTTCCTCCGGGTGCTCCGGTTTCCCCCACAGTCCAAAGACATGCAGGTTAGGTTAACTGGTGACTCTAAATTGACCGTAGGTGTGAATGGTTGTCTGTGTCTATGTGTCTAGCCCTGTGATGACCTGGCGACTTGTCCAGGGTGTACCCCGCCTTTCGCCCGTAGTCAGCTGGGATAGGCTCCAGCTTGCCTACGACCCTGTAGAACAGGATAAAGTGGCTAGAGATAATGAGATGAGATGAGATATAGATATATATATCACCAGCCCTGCCAACCTTTAGACATTTTGCACAGGAGCACTGCAATTTTGAACGGGAGGATACTACTACGAGTTAATCACTCAATCTCACCCAAGAAAATGATACATGAAATAAAAGAAATAAAATGCATCTCTTAGTTTATGTCCAATATAGCTAACATTGGACAAGAATATAGTTAACATCAGTTAAATATATTTATTAGGGATGCCATTGGAAAAAAAAAAATCTGAGAATAGCTGAGAACAGCTGAGAAGTGTCACACTCTTTCAGGTTTCGGCTAAAAGAGGAAAACAGAGGAGAATTTTGTTCTGAAAGGTTTTTAATTGGCCTAATGGATCTAATACTCTCCAAAGAATTTTTAATGGTGGTGATAAATAGAACGTTTTTTTGACCAGCCCTCTCCTGCATCGGTCAGTGCAGATACTCTAAAACGTAGAGTAGCATTGATAATGAAAATGTCGAACATTTGAGCATCAGACTTAGAATTTATAAAAGGATTATATAGAATATATCCTGTTATTGTGATCATTTAAAATGGAAAATCGCAAGCAGAGGAAAAATGGCACAACCCTACTGAAGACAAGGGAGTCCTTCCTACTATCTCTGAAGGATTAGCACAATTTTCAAGGCTTCATCTGGACCTCTTGTCACTAAGGCAACCTCATCCTTTTCCACTTGTTTCTCTGGTAACCAAGATGGAGTGTTCTTGCTCATCCTTCAAGTACAGACTCCTACAATGGCTGCTCCAAATGGCTTTGTCCAACTGAGAACCTGCAACATGAGTTCAGTGAAAGTGGCCTCGAGTGAGAGATCTATACTGAACACAGAATCATTAGACAATGATGGACTGTCCCTTCATACCTCATTTGAATACACATTCACCATAGGAACCGCAGCTGCTTTAACATTTGCATTGGTAATACTTCTGAGATGACTAGTTTTATACTTGATTTGTTTATTATCAGTTATTTTAGAGTACCGTCATATTAAAAGGTGAATGATCGTTAATAAAGGGTCCTTTTTTAATTAGCTTATAGTTTTTCAATGAAGCATTGCTGAGTAATTGCTTTGAAATTCCACCTAACAGCAAACGCTAATCATCATCATAAAATACAGCCATAAGGGACAAGCTGTGGGGTTAAAGTACCCTTTGCAGATAGCACCCCCAGTGTCCAGTTCTTGCCATTATCCGTAGCCACTTATCCTGTGCAGGGTCGCAGGCAAGCTGGACCCTATCCCAGCTGACTATGGGCAAGAGGCGGGGTACACCCTGGACAAGTCACCAGATCATCGCAAGGCTGACACACAGAGACAAACAACCATTCACGCCTACGGTCAATTTAGAGCCACCAATTAACCTAACCTGCATGTCTTTGGACTGTGGGGGAAACCGGAGCACCCGGAGGAAACCCACACAGACACGGGGAGAACATGCAAACTCCACATGGAAAGGCCCCCGTCGGCTACTGGGCTCGAACCCAGGACCTTCTTGCTGTGAGTCGACACCACCATGCCACCCCAGTTCTTGCCAACTTCGATAAAAATAAAAATACTGTTCAGCATTATATTTCAATATAGTTTTGTGACAGTATTTCAGTGCTCATGTCATGAAATGCCTGCTGATTGGCTGATGGCAACCCAGTCATCATGAGAAAGACATTTACAGATTAACACAATGATGTCAGTACACCAAATTTTGGGAGGATCGGACTTGTTGATGTTCCGAAGAAATCGCTATTTGAACTTAACCCAGCCTACATATGACAATGCCCAAGAATGTGCACACTGCCTTGGAATACTGTCTTGAACCTACCTTTCAAGTTTCAAGCAAATTCATGCAATCACTTATGAGTTACAGCTGCGCAAGGAAATTAAATTTTGCCCTGAAAGGAATGATTGTCATGACGGGCTAAGACTTTTGTGCCCGCAATTTTGGTTTTGGTCAGGAATTAGGCCATCCTTAAAAAAAAATCCATTTCCTGTCCACCGGGCGAGCAAAAAATTTTCAGTCGGGAGGGAGGGATTTTTTTTTTTATGGATGGATAAGAAATCGCAATGCTGTGTTTGCTTTTTCTTTCAGTACTTTATTACAAAAGCAGACACATTTAATAAAATATGACAGTTTAATCAACTGAAACTTGTACAAAAACTTTAAGTTAGCATTTTAAATGCTGACTGCAACATTTGCAAAACTTTTACAAAGGTACTTAAAATGTCCAACACACGGACTTTTTGTAGTTCTAAATCGACCGTTAGGCCTAGTTCGGATGAAATTACACTATTAAAATGATCACTGAATGATTTGTTTTCCTGAATCTTTACTATTTTGTTGTTCGCTAGAATACCATTTTGCGATTTCACACTTAAGCAAATGTTTGAAAACTCCGGATCTCCTTCCTTCATGGTGGCTGCCATTTTTTTGTGCCGCACGGCGCATGCGCAGAGCTGATTCAGTTCAGAGAGCGCGCACTCGGTGGAGGCAGTAGTGTGTCGGAGGGAACAGAAGCAGAGATGACGCTTATTTTGTCTCCGGTAAACCAGTCTTCTCTCGTTCAATTACGTGCTGGCATCAAAAGACACCGTTGGTTGTAAATGAAGCCAAACTGAGTGGTTGGAGTGTATTTTCATACACAAATGGAGAAATGTTCGCTGAGTGTTTAATTGTGTAGCCGCCACTGCAGACCGCTGTCGTTGTTAATTCATAGCATGCTCAGCTGCGTGAATGTGTCATGCACCGAAAATAAGAGTTTTAGAAGCCAGGAACGCCTTATGATGCAATACGCAAGAAAAGAAAGAAGATTTACTGCCATTTTACTTTGTATTTGAGTAAAGTGAATAAATAAATGATCTGTGGAAAATACATTTAATCCTGGGAACTGCGTGCACAGGAGTTTATTTTGTGTTTACTCCCCTCCCCCCCCGGTTGGCTACTTATTTGTCATGGCTGGCTAGTATGAGCCTTAGTGGAAAGCCCTGGGAATGCGTAAATGTCAAGTTCGATTTTAGATTTACGAACCCGAAAAAAATGTCGAAAAACCGACGTTAAAAAAAAAAATTCAACCGCACAAACGGCACTCACCCGGCCAGTGGACCGGAAACAGAACATTTTTTAATAATGGCCTTACCATAGTGTCGCGTCACTGCCGTTTATACCTAGCCATTTTCTCTAAAATCATATACAAATATTTCACTAGAAATGATCCTTGACCAGTTTGATTCTGTATCGTTCCACCCATTCCTTACTGAGTGCACAGGATCACAACATACCTGCTGGACATTTAAAGAATGGATTTGGGTAAATTTCTCCAAAAGCATCTACACACAACACACGAGATTGCATTAAAACAGAATGCAGCATGGTCAATATAGAAAGCTAAACAGGAACCAAATGATGGGTCTTGGAGCATCTCCTGGAAGACATATTAAGAATGGAGGGAGCACTAGAGCCTCTAGCACCTCACAGAGCATCAAGCAACCATTACAAACCGTCTTCATACATTTTCTTCTCTGCCATGCTAGTCTAATTTGGTTTAGACTAACTCTATTGTGCCTTCGCGACAAAAGCATGTATATCTGCCACCATTAAGCACTCATTAGCTCCATCAGTACCTCTCTTAGCGGAGAAGTGCTTTATTAGCCCGGAGGGAGCCTGGGTTTTGTTCAATAAAGGACCCTCTATACTGCCATTAGTGCACGGGTGAAGCTTTAAGCATGAAAAGAAAGATAGAATGGCTTGATGAAGAGACATGTACAATTTTGTGACAACCCAAGGGCATACAAGATGATTCATTAACTTATAAACAGAGTCAGTATCCATGTTCATTTCAAGGAAAGAGATCGTCACATCACCAATGAGAACTGACTCTTAACTGACAGCTGCATGTGAGGTAATTATCGAATTGGATGCAAAGACAAACATTGTGCGAGTTTTCTTTCTCCACATCTAGCCTGTCTGTAGAACATAGTAGCAGGTGGTGATGACCGATCTGTGAAGAGAAAAAAAAAAAAAAGGATAAAACATGTGATTAAGGGTATAGTCACACTAGAAGCGGAATGAGCCGGAATGCCGTCAGAATGAAAATTCTTCGTATATTCCGGGATATTCGAAGTGCATTCTAAAAATTCTGACTGCATTCCAAACATTCGGGCCCATTCTTGTGGCCGGCCCGAATGTTCTGCTCATGCTCAAAACATTCGAGGTGCATTCGAAGAGGAGAAATATCGAACGGCATTCCAAGTGTATTCTAACTGCATTCTAAATATTCTTAGGGCATTCCAACAGCATTCAAAACATTCTGATCATGTTCGAGGGAAAAATCGAATTGGCAAGCCACTTCAAATCCTGCCAGGATGTCCCGAATGTGCCTCGAATGAGCCGGAATGAAAGTTCTTCGTATATTCCGGGACATTTTAAGTACATTCTAAGTATTCGAGCTGCATTCTCTTTGAATTCTTAAGGCCAATTTATGCTGACAACGCAGTCCTCGCTGATGGCGTCGCAGATGGCATCTGCGAGCCCCCCCACCTTCGCAGACGCTCTGCGTGCACCTCCCAAAAATTGTGACCACCGCAGAAGCCTCGCAGACAAGAGGGCTCTGATTGGTCCACTCTACCTCCGCTGTACACGCACGTCCGCTTCCCTGCTTTCCCGGTTTGGTTTGTTTTCACGACCGCCATTTTTAAAAACACGAGCGAAGATGGAGCAGCACGAAGAGCGGTTGATCGAGGAAGTGAGGAAGTACGTACATCTATACGACTCCAGTTCTAGTCATTATAAGTAACCGGAGGATAAACACTCCACTAACCACACCCACCAACTACTCCTAGTGATTTCGAGACTTCGTGCCCCCTTGCGTTGTGGCGGTGAATAACATCGCGCACGCCTATTACTCCCCGCTCAACGATAAATTACAACTGTCTGCGAAAAGCTATCTGCGAAAGCCTTGTCGCAAGAGCATGCAGAGGCCCTTAGACGTTCGAAACATATTCGGTGGCTATTCCAGGAGTGTTCTGACTGCATTTGAGGTGAATTTGTACAGCATTCCAGGGGCTTCAAAGTTTGGGAGAATAGCAGGGTACAAATAATTTACAGCAGGGTGCAAAATGGTAAAATGTCTGCCAGTGGCAGACATAATGCACGCAAAGCGTGCGGGGGGGGTCAAAGGGGTGTGTGCCCCCCTTTGGGCACGGAAAATTTTATGAAATGCACTGAGAAATGGTGGCCTCTGGTAACTTTTAACAGTGAAAATAAAGGGTAATCAATACCATTTGGAAACTTGAAATATGAAACCATACCTCAGTCATTTTATCAAATTTCAGAAATATTTGCAAACAAACACATAAAAAGTAGTCCGATTGAAATCCACATATGGATGATATAATAATTTTAAGTCTGATGTGCACTTTGACTAAGTTAAGGTGACAAGTTTCTCCAGATTCTCTAATACTATTGAAGAATATGGTGAAATCTTGAATACAGATGAACAAAACAACTTCAATTATAATCAAAATGTTTATTTTTTGGCAGTCAAACTTGCATAAAATGCAGCTACATGTACTTCATCAGCTGACTTCATCGTTATTAAAAAACAGCAGCTAGCAGCACTCATTGACAGTCTCAGCATTTCTATTGAAAATAACTTTTATCCAAATCTTATCAACCTAATCATGTAGGGGCCTACTGAATAGAAATTATATAAATCTAGTTATTTAGTGCGGGTTAGGCACAATAAATATTATACATGAGTGTGTGTAGAGAGAGAGAGAGATGCAAGTACGAATTTTTCATGGGGCGGGATGGTTTGGAACAGGTCATCTAAAATTGGGATAACATTTACCTGGGACGGGTATTTGAGGCGGGTTGTCTAGCTTAAGCTTGATTAGCGTTGTTACGCACGCAGTTTGTTTTTTCGAGCAGCTGTCAAATGCAGAGTCAACTTTACGATCTGCGATTATAATGTCTTAAGCAAGGCTGAGAAACGGTGGACTAAGATGTATTTATTTTTCTATATCAACACAATGACAGAATAAATTTGCATTCAAAACGTACTTACCTTTCCCTCTAGACCTTTTTAGCCACGCATCCAGCATGGAGCCGCTTGCAACTCTCTTCGTCGCCATTTGTGAGTCACATGATGGTATGAACCATTCACAGTCCATGGAACACTCTAAGCCAATCAGAGTACGGCTTACATATGGCACAAGGGGCAGTAATGGCTGCACTCATGTCGAGGATGTAAACAAAGTTGACACGGCAACGGACATACATGACATAGTGGATGTAATTTACGTTCACAACTTTTTTTGCCGTCAGAAATATTTAATATTAAATTTTGTGTCTCGACTGACAATAGCCGGCGGCATAACAAGCCACAGATGGCGATTTGCCGCCGGTGACCGGCTACTTTTGAGACCGCAGGCATTCGAGGCACCTTCCGACCAGACTTCATGTGGTATTCAGGTAGCAATCGAACCGCACTCGCACGGCATCCGAAGTGCATTCTTAATATTCTTACTGCATTCTTTTTTTTTTTTTTTAGATTTTTTTGGGGCTTTTTTTCACCTTTATTGGATAGGACAGTGTAGAGACAGGAAATGAGCGGGAGAGAGAGACGGGGAGGGATCGGGAAATGACCTCGGGTCGGAATCGAACCCGGGTCCCCGGATTTATGGTATGGTGCCTTATCCACGACGCCCCCTTCTTACTGCATTCTAGGTATTCCTCCTGTGTTCCAACTACATTTGAACTGCATTCGAAAGCTAATACACCCGGAATGTGCAAGAATCATTCGAGGCGGGTTCAAAGCGCATTCTAAGGCCAAACAAAATAATATATATGTGTTTCCTGTTTCCTGGGTTTTCAAAATAGGGTAGGTAGGTAGGGGAAAAAAAAATTTTATCCCAAAAGTTTACGACAAATTTTCTAGGGTAAGTAGGAAAAAGTGAGAAGTTTCCTTTGAAAACTCTTTTTGCAAAATACTCGTTAAACGTTTGCAACTGATCCCAGAATGTCAGAACTGTGTGATTTGTTGTAGGAAACAATGTTGTAGTTACTCTATAGTTCTTCATTTGGAAATATTTTTAATTGTTGTGAATATCTTTTGCATTGCAATAGGCTGATTTGACAAGCAAACATTTCTGTCCACTGTGTCGCTTTTTGTTCCGAGGCGAACCTCCATTTTATAGGCACCCAGAAGAATCGATGAAATATACCGCGCATGTGCAAGCAGTCATTTACATCCGACCCTTCGAGGCATGAACACAAGGGTGGCCAGTTTTTCTACTTAAAAATCTAAGATCATCATTGTAACACTAGCAAGAATACGCAGCATTGTTCAGCTATGTATTCGACTGCATCTAATGGTGACCCCTGTCTAGAAATGCCTACGAAATTTGGCTTTGCTGCGACCTTCGGTGTCCGAGTTATAAACGTTTAAAAGGTGGACTGGAGCCATGGATCAAATCAAAACTTAAGTCGCTGAGCAGCGCTTGCACGGTGGCGAATGACTGGCCGAGGCACCGTCCTACCAGGCCGTGCCCGTGCCCTCTACCCCAGCCCGTTTGAAAGGGCTGGGGTAGAGGGAGGTGCGTGTTGGTGGTCAATTTACTCCTGACGAGCCTCGTGTCTTTCGGCAAATACCGAGTGGTTTATATGACACGCCCTAGCGGTTCTTGTTTGACTCGCCAGGTGGCTGCCAAGCAGGTAGGGTTGGGCGCGAGAAATAGTTTGTTTATCGTGGTCATAAACAGTTGAAGGGTCGCAGTGTTTTTACAGGGTCGGTCGGGTAACCAGAAACACATTATTTTGTTTGGCCCAAGTATTCGAACGGCATTCTTATAAGAGTGATTCCACGCTTATGGGTACTGAAATGGGGACATGAACTTATTCACCTAAAACCATTTCTTTTTTTACCATCAGGTCACAAAACATGTAATCTTTAATGAATGATATGTTAAAAGATAACTTTAATTTTCTGAGATGTAATAAAAACATATTTATATGCCAAAGTCAAGCCTATGAGTTCCAAAATGATGTCTGTTACATTACTTCTGTTACGATTGTCCATCTCGCGTCTGTTACAAATTAATTACAATCTAGCTATATACCATGTTAATCTTATTGAAAGAATGTGTATGTTTATTCTACTACACATGTTTATTAATTATATTTGCTAAAACATCACCTTCCTATGTTTCAAAAAGTAATTCTACATTGTTAAAATTGAGAATATATATGTCCACAGCACTTCTGTTACGTTCTGACTTTGGCATATAAATATGTTTTTATTACATCTCAGAAAATTATCTTTTAACATATCATTCATTAAAGATTACATGTTTTGTGACCTGATGGTAAAAAAAAGAAATGGTTTTAGGGGAATTTTTAAAAATAAAGTTCATGTCCCCATTTCAGTACCCATAAGCGTGGAATCACTCAAAGCTGTAAGAACGTTGGTCAGTTTGAAATTCCCGCCTGAACGTGGCACGAATTTTGAAAAAAAATTTTCATTCCGGCTGGTTCTGCTTGATTCCTGCTAATTCCGAATAAGTGTGACAGGGCCTCAAAAGACAACCTCTGGGAGGACGCCATGTCGAGATGCCCATGTTGAAAGGGACTTTCCCTGATGCACTGATAGCTGTGCATGTCATTATAGAGTCAGCATAGCCTGCAGGTAGAGCTAGATTCATCTCGTCCAGTTAACACGGTCATCCAACTGATGGCTGAGGACTGTCTGGATGACAAGCCAAAGAGAAAGTGTGTGCGAAAAAGAAAGGAGAAATAAAAAAAATCAGGAGAAGGCAGGATGAAATATGAAAATCATAAACCGTGGTGAGAGGTGAAAGCTAGGAGAAGTTCAAAAGAAAATAGAGATGGACAGACAAAAGGGTGAAAGTCAAAAAGAGAAAAAAAAAACAGAGTAAGCTGGACAAGTGAGACCGTGAGTGCACACCGCTGACCCTTAACCAGGAAGGTTGAGGATCGATGTGTTTTGGGCTAGTAGTCAGACATGGACGCTTGCATGAATAATACGACTTCGTATTCATTCCTGTGTTCTGGGATCTGCAGATGGAGATGCTCAAACACACACTGCGCTATCTGGCTGTTTATTTGCTTTATATAATTAAATGAAGGCGATGAGTAAAGGCAGGCTGTAACTGCTCATTCTGTGAAAGCACAACACAGCAGAGAGAGAGAGAGAGAGAGAGAGAGAGGCGTCGAGCTAATTAAAAGCTAGCTAAAATAAAAGCAGGAATTTACTGTTGCTCTGTCCACTCAGTATGCCAGGAGTGCAACCCTGGTGTGAGTCGATTCATTCTCAAGAGATCCGTGCTGCTCTGAGGCGAAAAATATGAAGCTAACTGCTAATTTTAGCTGACTAGCTAAAAATTAGGAAAAGAAAACCCTGCCGAAAACATCAAGCTTATTATGTCCAGCTAGGTCAGGCTAGGAGAAAGGAAACAGTTTCTGAATAAAGAAGAAGCAGCCTTTATTTGTCACATGTACACAAGCACAGTGAAATTCCTCCTTCGCATTTAACCCATCTGAAGCAGTGAAACACACACACACACACGAGCACACACAAATACCCAGAGCAGTGGGCAGCTATGCTACAGTGCCTGGGGCAGAGATGCTACATTATATGGCCAAAATTATGTGGACGCCTGCATTCCTGTGTCAGCTATGGCCTTTCGATTTCATAAAATCAATGAAATTTAGCTCCCTCTGAAATTTGGTCATTGTGATGCATGTTTATTTCTGCACAATATCTCAAAAACCACGCCATTCTGTGTCTGGGAAGTTATTTAAATAGAGGGGATTCCCGAGCAAATAATGTGCATGAAAATCGCTCTCTTCGCGCAGTCAAGCAGACAGAGGAAGTCCGTGTGTGCATGCGCAGGTTTACCTTCTTCTTTTGGGTTTTATGGCAGTTGGCATCCACAGTGTTGCATTACTGCCATCTACAGGTTTACCTTGGCCGTGCACTGACGGTTACATCATTCTGTCACCAAATGAACAGCTGATCACACCGAGGTGCTCGCTGACCGCCGATATTTATTAGTTTGATCCTGCGTTTCCTTTCCTTTGCAACATAACGTCTTTTCTTCTCGCTTTCCGTTACTGTAGTCGGTCTTTCACGTTTCATTCGCATCCTCCATTTTTCTCTCCCGTTTCAAATTTGTATCCCACAGTGCCTTGCACGGATGGGGAAAGCCCACCACGTGATGCATGACGTAGTATTTTGAATTGGGTCATGGTGAAGCAGGAAAAAAAATAGCAGAGAATTTAGGGCCACGTGGCCGTAAATTCATTAATTGTTCTATTTGAAAAAAACCTAATAAAATTGGAAGTCTGCGATTCGAATTCAGTAGCTTTCGGTCCACTAAACAAAAATAACTGGGTGTCAGGGAAAATTCTTTTTATGACACACTTGAAAAATCTGAAAGGCAGTCTAGTTTTAAAATCCATTTTATGTTGTACAGTGGGCGGCACGGTGGTGTAGTGGTTAGCGCTGTCGCCTCACAGCAAGAAGGTCCTGGGTTCGAGCCCCGGGGCCGGCGAGGGCCTTTCTGTGTGGAGTTTGCATGTTCTCCCCGTGTCCGCATGGGTTTCCTCCGGGTGCTCCGGTTTCCCCCACAGTCCAAAGACATGCAGGTTAGGTTGACTGGTGACTCTAAATTGACTGTAGGTGTGAATGTGAGTGTGAATGGTTGTCTGTGTCTATTGCCGCTTTTCCACTACAAACGCGGCTGAGTCGGGCTGAGCCGTGCCGTGCTGAGTCGGGCTGAGCGGGGCTGTTGGAGTTGCATTTCAACTACAACCGCGCTGAACCGTGCTGGCTGGAAGTGGGTGGACACATTGGGTGGAGTTAGCGAAAGTGGGTGGACGTCAGGTGATGTCGTTAAGCAGCGCAAACAGTGACATCAGTGACCTTTTAAGCGGTAGTCTCACAACCCGGATAGTAAACAATAAACATGGAGTCGTTAGTGTTGCTGGTCTTGGTGCTGTGGCTTGTTGTCACCGACAACACGGACAGATACTGGCAAGAGCGTATAGATGAGGCGAGGCGCATAAGGCTTCAGAAATTCTCGTAATTCGTAATTCTTCTCCTTCCGGGTTTACGGTGTTTACAGATCCCAGCGCGCTCGCGGGGCGTGTGTGGGCATGTGAGGACACTCCTCCTCACCAATCAGTGCACAGAGGAGTGTCTGCTCACGCCCCCAGCCTCACTCGGCTCGGTTTGGCTCGCTTCAGCCCCACTCCAAAACGGTGCGAGTTTTAGGGGCTAAGCAGGGCTGAAGCGAGCTGAGTCGTGCTGGTTTTTGGTAGTCGAAACGCGAGCCGTGTCGGGCTGAAGTGAGCTGAAGCGAGCTGAAGTGAGCTGAAAAAGGGTAGTGGAAAAGGGCCATATGTGTCAGCCCTGTGATGACCTGGTGACTTGTCCAGGGTGTACCCCGCCTTTCGCCCGTAGTCAGCTGGGATAGGCTCCAGCTTGCCTGCGACCCTGTAGAAGGATAAAGCGGCTAGAGATAATGAGATGAGATGTTGTACAGTGTATCTTTTTCTTTTCGCATGTCTGATATCTTGCTGCTGCAACAAAATTTCCCAGCTTGCGATCAATCAAGTAAAATCAATCAATCAATCAATCAATCAAAACATCCCATTCCAAAACCATGGGTGTTGTTTCCCCTTTGATGTTTTAGAACAGCCTCCACTTTTCTGAGAAGACTTTCCTATGGATTTTGGACCATTTGGAGCTTTGTGCCCATCCACCCACAAGAGCACAAGAGTTCAGGCACTGATGTTAGGCAAGAAGGCCTGGCACAAAGTTGGCGTTCAAGTTCATTCCAAAGGTGTTCTACGGGTTTGAGATCAGGGCTCTGTGCAGGCCACTCGAGTTCTTCTAAACCAACCTCAGTAAACATCATCTTCATGGGCTTCACTTTGCTGGAACATGCTTGGCCCTCTTAGATTCAGTGAAGGGAAACCTTAACGCTATAAAAACATTTTAGAGAATTGTGTGTTCAAATGTGTAGCAACAGTTTGTTGAAGACTCTCATATGGATGTGATGGTCAGATGTCAACATAGATTAGACCACAGAGTGTACATCATAAATCAGTCACTTTTAATCGGATGGTGGATTTTTAGATCGTTCCACAGATATGCTCAAGAAAACTCAAAAAACCAAACCAACAGTACATTTTTAAATAATTTTTTTTAACAGATCTGCTGTCTAATATCCACATGGCTGAAAATTTTCACTGCTCCTCAGAGTATTTGACTGCGTCTTTAAATCATGCTGCACAAGCCTCAGCAGTAGCTCGGGAACTGAGTATTTTGTAGGACTTGTTCTCCCATGGCTCAATTTTTAACCAAAAAGCTTTAAACTAACACGATTTGTCATCTTCCCTTTTATTTAGACACAGTGTAGAAATATGACCCCACCACCACCAAATCAGAAACAGAAACAAGCAGCCTGCCAATTCAAGTGCCCGGCCCTTCCCACTTCACCAATCTACCATCCTTGTCTGATCTGGAGCCAGGAAGAACCCTGGTGTTTGTATGTGCATGGTACAAATGAGATTCCTGCACCCCGTGCTGACTCTCTGCCTGACAAATAAACATGAGCCCCAATAACACAGCGAGAAAATGAGCTCATGAAGAAGGAACCCTTGCTTCAGAACACAGTACGAGTGATCCACCCCTGAGCTGTTATAAACAGCTACACACACTGAAGCACTTCTGTTGTTTGCTGTATTATTGCCTATTTTCATTTCTCCTCATTGTGTGCCTTTTGCAAATAATAGAACATTTGCTGCGAACAGGAAAATCCATGCCAAGTGGCCAGGGCAATACATCAACTTATTTCTGTCAATAACCACAAAAAAAAAACCAATCGAGCAAAATCAGGGAGAGTTACGGCTCAATAATTTTGCTGAGTTGAAAACTGCAGGCACGTCTAACAGGTCTGAGGATTACTGAGCGCTTCGGAAAGGGATGAATTAAAGTCAAAATAAACTGAAACAAAACCTAAGGCTATGCATAAGGCTATCCCTTTCTGCACCCAACTATATAACCTGTACTTTTACTGTCTTTCATGCTTTTGTTTTATTCACTATGACCTCTCTGTGTGTGTGTGTGTGTGTGTGTGTGTGTGTGTGTGCATGCATGTTTCTATATACTACTGAGGACCAAATGACCCCACAAGGATAGTGAAATCTGACAATTTCGACCTTGTGGGGACATTTGGATGGTCCCCACAAGGAAATTGCTGTTGTGTTTAAAAAAAAAAAAAAAAAGGGCCAAAAGGCCAAAAAGTTTCATTTTTCATTACTGAGGTTAAGGTTAGGGCGGCACGGTGGTGTAGTGGTTAGCGCTGTCGCCTCACAGCAAGAAGGTCCTGGGTTCGAGCCCCGTGGCCAGCGAGGGCCTTTCTGTGTGGAGTTTGCATGTTCTCCCCGTGTCCGCGTGGGTTTCCTCCGGGTGCTCCGGTTTCCCCCACAGTCCAAAGACATGCAGGTTAGGTTAACTGGTGACTCTAAATTGACCGTAGGTGTGAATGTGAGTGTGAATGGTTGTCTGTGTCTATGTGTCAGCCCTGTGATGACCTGGCGACTTGTCCAGGGTGTACCCCGCCTTTCGCCCATAGTCAGCTGGGATAGGCTCCAGCTTGCCTGCGACCCTGTAGAAGGATAAAGCGGCTAGAGATAATGAGATGAGATGAGGTTAAGGTTAGCATTAGCATAGCATTAATTAACTGAAATAATAATTATGTCAATGGAAGGTCCCCACAAGGATAGTGAGACAAACGTGTATGTGTTTATATACTACCGAGGACCAACTGTCCCACCAAAGAAGAAGAAAATCTGACAGTTTTGACCTTGTGGGGACATTCAGATGGCCCCCATAAGGAAATTGCTGCTGTTGTGTTTAAAAAAATAAATTAAAAATTAAATAAAAAAGCCAAATAGTTTCCTTTTCATTACTGAGGTTAAGGTTAGCGTTAGGTTTAGGTGTAGGCACAGCATTAATTAACTGCAATAATAATTATGTCAGTGGAAGGTCCCCACAAAGATAGTGAGACAAACGTGTGTGTGTGTGTGTGTGTGTGTGTGTGTGTGTGTGTGTGTGTGTGTGTGTGTGTGTGTGAGAGAGAGAGATGGGCCTGTAAGGGTGGGGTTCATCAGGAGCCAGAAGGATTAGCGAGCTGCTGTCTTATTAAAAACCTTCAGTTTCAGGAAAAATGTGCTGTGTGCAAGTCTCCACCTACAGCAAACACAAACGCTGGATTAGGCTGGATGTGCGCTGAGTAAATTTCATCATCAGCCAAAAATGCTTTTCACCATGTTCTCAACGTTACTCTCTTCAATGGACAGAGAAAAGGTAAAAACACCTGCCGTATTCCTTCACAAAACATCAAACCTGTAGCATTCCACAGAAACAGAACCTACAACCGTTTGATATCTTACTTCAAGAAAAAAATGGAAAAAAAATCGAACGATCAGATTGACCCTCAAAAGTCTAATCCACGTTCACGTGCAAGTCCGTGATATGAAATAAGATTAGTATGAGCTCAAAACCAAATTCTTTGGACGATTAAGTATATGTGACATTAAAAAAAAAAAAAAAAAGTGAATGATGGACTTGATTTTTGCACTCCCTGAAACTCTGTAGCAGGAAACAATTTGAAACCAAAAGACGAAGCTTAAGTGCTTCGCCGCTCTGTCTATTGCAGATTTCACAGTGTATCACAGCTTGTCTTAATAAACGGCACAGATATTCTCGACCTTTGCAGCTTTAAAATGCACTATTCACTGATCATAGATGCAGGGTCAGCGCAACACCTACAATAGGGTGCATCAGTTGCCCCCTAAAAATGAAAAGTTCCTCCGATCATGATGCGTTTTTGTTTTTATGTTCCTTTTGGTAAGAAAACACACTGGGTGAAATATTTGGACAAAATTCAAAAGTTTAATGGTGGCACCAGGAGCTCAAAGTTATGGAAAAAGCTGCTATTTTATGACTTTTATGACAAAATTTCGATCACTTTTCATGAAACATTATGGCACCTTATAGAGTATACCAAATATCTTAGATACACATTTTTAGTACATATTCTAAATATATTATCAAGCACAGAGTTTTAGCTGTTCATTGAATCATTGTTCAACTACTTTTAAACAATGCAAATGTATTATGAATCACATTAATGCTTCTCAATCCCTTGCAAAGGTTCTTAACATGATCTCTGGCTCACAAGAAATCAATAAATGGAGTCCAACATTGTGATTCAAACCTTACGCGAAAACATAAAATAAGCGTTTTTTGGCAAAAAATGAACCTCATGGTGCCACCATTAGACTTTTGGATATGGTCAAAAAATTTTACAGGATGTCTTTATTGGTGAAAAGGAACACCCAAACAAAAATGCATCAGATTTCATGAAAGTGAGGGCAACTGCTGCACCCTAACCTACAAGGTGATGGAAATCTCAGTATTATAGATATTGCTTAGCCTGGGAAATCCCATGCTGCTTTGCACAATCGTTCCGATCTGAAAAGACAGCATGGAAACTATGGTCTAAAGGCTCGCCTGAGTTAGGGAGCCAATCAGAGAGTGGGGAGGGGTGGAAAGATGGTGACGTGTACTACTCGACAAACGGAAGCTTGTAGTTTATTTGGGACTGTTTACGGATCACATTTAACATGGCGGCGAGCAATACGAACCAAACTTTCGATCAAGCTTTAGACACTGTTCTGAATAGCTTAGAGCGAAATTTTGTTTTAAAAAAAGAACAGCGTTTGGCGTTACAGTCTATTTTTGTTTTGCCTTCTCTTTCTCTTTCCTTCTGTTCTTCGCCTCTTCGTCGCTCTAACTACGTCACCGGGTACAACTGCCATGATTGGCCATGGGCTACGTATACGCCAAATGATAGACATTCGCAACGTCCAATAAATGGCCGTTGACAATCGTAAACCACACCTCCCCTACGAGAAATTCAATAGGCGGATTCCAGACCATATTTCACTTGTGATATGGTCTGGTGTTAACCAGACTAGATATTGCTCGGTTTTCAGCCTGAATAATCCCAGCCGCATGATGAATAACTGAGGATAAAAACGCAGGGTGCAGTGGTTTTGTCAGTAAAAACAGTAAACACCTCTCTCTCTCTCTCTCTCTCTCTCTATGGGGTCATTAGATGGATTAGGATTAGAGTGCTCCCAGCAGAAAGACTGTAATTGGGGCCCATTTGGACTGTTTGCATCTCTTCTGCTGCTGAGCCTTGGAAAAAAGTGGTCATTCTCACACACCTCCGCATCCCTCCATCAGACAGACAGACAGACAAACAGGGAGGGAGGGGAGAAGGAAAAGCAGGAAAGGAGGAATTCTTTCTGAATGACTCGGTCCTTAGCTATGCTCTCCACCCACACAGGCTGGAAATGGCTAGATTTTGAGTGTTTAGGCCAGGCTAACACCCACCTACTCTCGCTGTCTCATATCCGCCTAACTAGCCTGCCTCGTGTGTGTTTCGCTAAGCTTTGAGGACCAGTCTACCAGAAGAGAAACGGAGAGAAAGAGTGTGAGCGAGGGAGCAGTCTCAGCTGAAATGAGCTGGTGTGAGAGGAGTGCTTCAGATGGAATGGCAAATGAAAGCGCTCGTCCAAGCGAGTGAAATAAATAACAAGGATGTGGTCCAGATGAAATTGCCACCCAGTGTGGAGAAATGACTTGAAAGATTAGTGTGTTTCTAACATGAAAAACAGGCAGGCGCGATGAAAGGAAACGAAAAGAAGCTCACGCATAATGGCTTCATCTCCATGCTCCATGCTTCCCTAAGGAAGGCCCATAAACGCAATATGAATAATGACTCGACTTGAATTTCACTTTTTCTTTGAGAGAAAAAAAAAACATTCAGTTTTATCTTGGAATTTGACGTTTAATCCTTTGTGTGAGGCAGTGCCGTAGTCGAGTCACTAAACCTCGAGTCCGAGTCCAGTCTCGAGTCCCCAGTGTTCAAGTCCGAGTCATTAAAGAAAATTTCGAGTCGAGTCTACTATTGATCCGAGTCGAGTCCGAGAACAAGACTCCAACCGCACTATTTGACGGTGGCTGTTTTAGCATCATTAACATTAGTCTGTTCCTGAACATGACGCATGAACGGGTGAACATGCATTCTCTTTGTCAGGGAGTGTAAAGTATTCTGTCAGAGACGGTTGGGAGACGGATGTTAAGTGCAGAAGGTGTGTTTATTAATACAAGTGAAGAGGGTAAACAATCCAGAAAATCATAAAACAGTGAAACAGGCAATAAGTTAAGCGAGGCACAAACAGGCTATCGTAGTCTCGGCGGAATCAAAGACGAGAAACAGGAAACCAAACAAGGAAATAAGGCTCAGTAACGTGTCAGCAACGCAACTCAATACTTCGCAAAGTAAGTGTGTTTTCACAGTCTTTATATAGGCGTGCCGACTGCACCTTAATCCTGTGCAGGTGCGAGTCGTTTACGGCGCACGCGCGAGTCTGCTTGTTGCACGCGCTGTCCGGAGCGCGCCCGAGAGTCTATTGCCCTTTTTCCACCAAAGCAGTTCCAGGGCTGGTTCGGGGCCAGTGCTTAGTTTGGAACCAGATTTTCTGTTTCCACTGACAAAGAACTGGCTCTGGGGCCAGAAAAACCGGTTCCAGGCTAGCACCAACTCTCTGCTGGGCCAGAGGAAAGAACCGCTTACGTCAGTGGGGGGCGGAGTTGTTAAGACCAACAACAATAACAAGACCGCGAAAGATCGCCATTTTTAAGCGACGAGAAGCAGCAGCTGTACAAACGCGAAGTCATCCATTATTATTGTTGTTGTTGCTGCTGCTGCTTCTTCCGTGTTGTTTTTGCTTCGATATTCGCGCCAAGGTTTATGCAAACGTAGCGACGTAACTGACGTATACAGCGACGTAATGACGTGGCTTCCCTTAGCACCGTGAGCTATGGAAAAGCAAACTGGTTCTCAGCTGGCTCGCAAGTTGAACGAGTTGTGAACCAGCACCGGCCCCGAAACTGATTTGGTGGAAAAGGGGTATATCTGATGCACGCGCCAAGGCATGCAGGTGTGACACTCTTGCATGAAATTAGTACAAAAATTAATGTAGATATAAATATCTTATGCCAAATTATTATGGTACGTTACAAAAAAATAACTCCAATTTACGAGTCCTGATGCAGTTAATGCACGAGTCCAAGTCCGAGTTATCAGTGCTCAAGTCCAAGTGGAGTCACGAGTCCTTAAAATTATGGCACGAGTCGGACTCAAGAACTACAAGCTTGGTGTGAGGTATCATCGCGAATGTTTTTTCTATTAATATTGCAAAAAAAAGCTAAACAAACGGATGTCGAACTGGCCACTAATGATGTAACAGATGCAGCGTAGTTCATTATCAAAGTGACATCAAGTGTCATCTCCAGAAAATGAGTCAATCATAACGGCCATGCGTGTGATAAGTTTTGTATAAAGGCTGACAGGAGTATCGCCTACTTTGAATGCTGTTCGGGTTTCAGCTCTCCTTTAACAATAATCTCAAAGACAAATACCATAATTCAAATAAGTGTTGTGATGTGAGCCTTCAAAATTCCAATCTGCCACCTCGAACAATCTGTCCTTGTGCACTTTCTCTCTTTCGTAGCCTTGGGCTCTCTTCCCTCTCACTCTGTTTTTCAGGCTGTCCTTGAGGCACTGGAGGAGTGCGACATTCCGCTGTAGAGTCGCGCTTCCTGCATTCCTGCCATAGCACAGTCAGTCATGCAGAACCCCGCACAGCAAGGGTCCACAAATTATTTCCCAACATGTGTTCTACAGGGTTATTAATAAGCACGGCAGCACAGAGCTGGACACAGGACGTCCATGGGGGAGGTTGTAAAAGGCCATAAAAGGGCTTACATGGAATGGAGACAAATATGGTCTAAATAGACATAGTGTTTTGTGTGTGTGTTTGATGGTCCAAACTGCACGGCAATAAGTAGACAAATGAGGTTAAGCCATAAGCCTTGCCCTCTAAAGATCATCATACACCACATGCACTGATTTCATCGAACAAATTTGTTGGATGCAATTTTGCTGTGTGATAGACTTTGAACAGGTCAGGAAACATAAATCAGAGATGTCCACAAATGCTGGTGACCGGAGGTTTTCTCCGCCTACACAGATGGTCTGCGCCGGCTGCTCGATCCCAGAAAAAAATAAAAACTTGCCTGTCAGTCTTCAAGCGATTTAGATCATCTCTGCTGCCCATAATTTGCTGCAAATCCAATTATTTCACCACGAATCTGTCTTCGATTCAGGTCATGACTGGAAGTGACGCCATAGTTGTTGATTGATTCTCGCGCTCTGATTGGCTGAGCCGGACCATGTGACCATGCCGTAGTGTATGTAGTTATGTTACAGAGCCAGGCAGTGTACTACAGAGGGGAACTGAGAAAGCCAAGCGCGCGCGCGCACACATCTGGAGGGAAATTTCATAGATATTTCGGAAGTATTTTACAGGAAAATGGTTCATAATTTATTAGCTAAGAATGCACCAGAAGGCATGTAAAATTTCAAAATTTTCTGGCGGGGCATGCTGCCAGACCCCCTTAGTATTAGTGCGCCATTGGCGCACCGTGGTGGCTTTGCCTCCGCAAATTCCAGAGCCGCCTACTACTTTTTTTTTTTTAGCCGGCTACTTCAGATTTTCTGGAGAACCCTGTGTATATAATTTTGGTGTGTATGTAATTTTGACTTTGGACAGGTCAGGAAACATAAATGTAACAACTAGAGCCCTGCACTCCTGCGGGACTCCCGTGGGACCCGACGCAAAGCAGTGCGGCGCGGGACAAATTTTGAAAGCTCACTGCGGGCGCGGGCGGGAGGGGGAGTGCACAATGCAGGAGCGGGCGGGAGAGGTGATAAGCTGCAGTCCCGCTAACTAAAAACGTGTTTAAAATAAAATTTATAAATTATTAATTTATGTCCATCATATATAATTTGTGCTGGATATTTTATTTGGCATTAATAAAAACATTTTAAGATGCCTAAATTTGCAGATGTGGTCTAATCTCCCGTACGTTTCCGATTCCTTTCCGCTCTTCCGTGTTTGAGATCTCCAATCATGGCAGAAGAGAAGAGCTCCTCAAGTGAAGCTCACAATTGGTATCTCTGTAAAGCCTCAGCTGCGCATGCCACCTGGCAACGCGCACCCTCGCTGTGTGCGCTAGGTGAAGGATCGGTCAGTGGAGAGCTCAGCATGTTTAATTCCCCAGGCCAATGACAAGAACTTTCGTGAGAAATAACACGAACGTCTGCATCATGCGGGATTTGCGGGCGGGAGCGGGACAAAATATGGCAGGCGCGGGCGGGAGCGGGACTGAAAATCATAATTCTTTGTGGGAGCGGGCGGGAGCGGGACTGCACAATGCGGGAGCGGGACTGAAAATTCTGTCCCGCGCAGACCTCTAGTAACAACTACTCTTCTTTACAACATCATTAAATCAGCAAAGTGTCTTGTGAGAGTCAGAATATGCAGGCATGCTTGGTTTGTTTTTTTGTTGTTGTTGTCGTTGTTGCTGTTGACTTTATGCTTGTACTTTAGTCCTGCAGCTCGGTAATAAAGTGTGTGGAACTTGCTTTGGGGACACAAAAACTCCCAGCATCCACATGAACAGTAGCTGCAAATGAGGCATGGCCACAAGCTTTGCCGGGAAAATGCTAAGTACAGCGCTGAGTTATTACATCGCATTCGGAGAGCTTCTCACAGCTGACATTATTAAAATCTGGCATCGATGTAAAGCCTGAATTGCTCATCCATTCATCAGTAGCTTTGGTGAGTGGACCACCAGGTGCAGGAGTCACACCCTGCAAATGCCAACCAACCCCCCGCCCTCTCCCAAATCATCATACACACGCAAATACGTTCAACATTCCACCTTGCTACTGATAAATTAAAAACAACCTCACTGCAGAAAATCATCATATGAATACAAACCCAGCAGGTCGCTTGACGGAGATTGATAAGCTGATTGCCAGCATATTAACTGCACAACAATATAACAAAAAAGTCTCTTCCTTTCATCGTCTTGTTCTTTTTGTCCCTCTTTCTCACTATTTTGACATCAGTTGAGAAAAAAACAAACAAAAACACTAATAACGTCTCTCCTCACATCCTGTAGATTCAACACAAACTGCTTGGGCAACACCAGTCTATTAAATACAACTGGGGGTTTTTTAGCAGAAAGATCTGTCACTGAACAGCCATTCAGTATGATGGTACAGTGTTACTGATAAATTAAAACAACTCCGTGCAGGAAATAATCAATCATTCATGTTTGTAAGTAAATGCAAGTCACACGTCACAGCTTATTTTTATTTTGCTATCCGTGATCTTCTTAGGGCGTACTCACGTTAGGCGAGCCATACCGTACCCGAGTGCGTTAGATCTCCAAAGTCTGGGTCATTTGACTAGTGTGATCACTGCGTACTGTGCTCACTTGGCCCACTCGGAAGTGGTGCACTCGGGCGTGGGTCAGTTGAGCTCATGCAGCATGATCGCGAACCACACGGAACGCGAACGCTAAAGCGTTCATTGCAGAATGTGTGTGTTAATAACGGGCCTGGTTCTCATCTTATTGATGAACGTGAATTGTAGTCAGCAAGGAATGCTAACCATACACGAGACGACTTTGAAAAGATTCTGAAAATACTTTTAAAAGACTAAAATCTGACACATCTAAAGACAATGAGTGCGTTTACATGCACATAAAAAGAATCGAATTTCTGCCGTTGCTCGACTGAAATCGAAGTTCAAAATGCCATGTATACACCTTAATTCGGCTGAAATTGAACCGAACTTGATTTCTCGCAATCGAGCTACACGACCTAGATTATGCGATTTCTGCCGAGCTACTTAGTGCATGTAAACCCTATCGAGCTACGTAGTCGAGCCGCTTACTTCAGCACTGCCCCTTCCGGAAGTGACGAGTGACGAGACCACAAGCGGGAAACACAACAGCCTCGGTCGGCATGACAACGAATCATGGCAACAGCATGAATCTTTTCTTTTTGTGGCATTGTTTGCACTGTTAAAATTTAGCTCACTTACTGCATCACCAAATACATCTGTACAGCTGTTGCATAGCTGTGAATTGTGTACATAAACAAATCATTGTATTTGTGTGTGTGTGTGTGTGTGTGTGTGTATATACACATGTCCAACATCTGAAGAATGTCAATAAAAACAAAGCAAATGAACTTTGTGTGTTTATTAAGACACAAGTTAAATTGTAAGCAAAAAAATATATTTTTTTGTAAGCAAAAAATGGACTAGAAAAATATACAATTGTGCAAAATAAGTTGTCTTACAAAACAGTGGTCTGCGCAGGACAGTTTGTAGCCATACAGTCTGTTAGAGCAAGCCTAACAGCTTGAGCACGGAACTTGTGAACACGGAACTGCCAGTGTTGCCAGATTGGGCGGTTTTAAGTGGAATTTGGCGGATTTGAACATGTTTTGGGCTGGAAAACATCAGCAGTATCTGGCAACACTGCTGATAACTTTGTTTATACTCTTGAATAGCTCTTCTTCATGACGACAACCGGAAGTGTACCAACACGATGGGGCGTGTAGCGCCACCTGTGGCTCGGGTGCACAATGTACCTCACACAATATCTTGATTTCCTTGTCTGCACGTAGGATTGGATTTCTCTGGCACCCCTGCTGGGACCCTTAGCTCGATTACCGACAGTAGCTCGATTTGGATGTGCATGTAAACGTACTGAATGTGTTATAGAGTTATGTTGGCCTTACACCATATGACTTCTCAAGCGATTATCTATGATTTTGCAAACACTGGGGATCTTGCAGGGTGACTACTTGCATGAGCCAAGACTAAAGAGAATAGTAAACACGGTCGATTTTATTGGAGGGTGGCACGGTGGTGTAGCAGTTAGCATTGTTGCCTCACAGCAAGAAGGTCCGGGTTCGAGCCCCGTGGCCGGCGAGGGCCTTTCTGTGCGGAGTTTGCATGTTCTCCCCATGTCCGCATGGGTTTCCTCCGGGTGCTCCGGTTTCCCCCACAGTCCAAAGACATGCAGGTTAGGTTAACTGGTGGCTCTAAACTGACCGTAGGTGTGAATGCGAGTGTGAATGGTTGAGTCTCTGTGTCTCGGCCCTGCGATGACCTGGCGACTTGTCCAGGGTGTACCCCGCCTCTCGCCCATAGTCAGCTAGGATAGGCTCCAGCTTGCCTCTGACCCTGTACAGGATAAGCAGCTACAGATAATGGATGGATGATTTTATCGGAATGTCAAAACAAGAAAAAGAAAGACTGACTTAAGAAAGCTATCCTGACCACCTTACACCAAACAATCAAGATGACAAGAGCACATCCCCACTCGAGTAAAACTCTCATGATTTTATCCCGACGCTGGAAACTTGTCAGCGACAGTGAAATCGCTTGAAAAGTTGTTTGATGTAAGGCTGACATAAAGCTATAGAGAGCGTGCACGTGACGTCACGAGGTCACGTGATATTCGTTATCCGTCATTTTGGACGGCAAGGTCGCGCATAGAACTTAGACAAACCCGTTCTAATTATCAAGTGTATGGGAGTAGATCTTTCGAGAACGGTTATATCTTGTTCAGCATTTGGTTGTACCAATAGACAGGGCCAAAAGGAGGGCCTGTCATTTTATAGATTCTCCGCAGACGAGGAGAGACGAGCAAAATGGGTGTCCGCTGTGTGAAGAGAAAACTGGAACCCCAGTTCTACCAGCCGAATTTGTAGTGAACACTTCATATCAGGTGGGTGTAATCTTCTAATTCAATACTCCTAGTA
Source organism: Neoarius graeffei (assembly GCF_027579695.1). NCBI lineage: Eukaryota > Metazoa > Chordata > Actinopteri > Siluriformes > Ariidae > Neoarius > Neoarius graeffei. Next base: position 53,380,966 of record NC_083579.1, read on the forward strand.
CATCTGTTAAGTTGATTTTTGGATTGAATGATAGCTGCATACTTAGAAACTAGACAGTCTCTAACATTTAAAATGGCTATGCCTAGCCCTACTACCCTGGCCTAGTCTATGACAATGTTTTATCTTTTTGGCTCATATATGCCTTTGAAAGGCCAATCCATAGTAGGGATGGCGAAAACTAAAAAAAAAATCTTGACCGACCACCGAGCCTCATTAGCCGGTTAAAGTCGGTTAACCTATGAGTTTAAACAGGGATGCAAACGGCGGATGCCGTTTCACGGCTGAAACGCGCAGATCCGATTTTTTTCTTTAGGGGGGTGTTGGAGTGTCTGAATAATTTCATCAGAGTAAATTCTGTATTAAAATTACTAAATAAAGCGATAAAACGTCCTGCATAGTCTCTTTATGATAAACGTCTTAATGCCACTTACCCGTGAGGTTATCAAGTAGACTTCCTTCTTCGGAACCTTCCAGAGGTATAGTTGAGATATCCATCCCGCAACAAAATATTTATAAGCTTCCAGACTCTTGTAAGCTTTGAGGGCTTTGCCAGTGTAACACGATTCACGATTAACGAGAAAATTGTAAATGTCGTGGTAGGCCAGATCGGGCAAATCGCCGGCACCGCAGCTCCGAATTTCCCTGAACAAGGATTGCAGAAAGTTGTACGGATCTGCAATCCCTAACCTGGAACACTTTTCCACGTAACGCTGCCTCACGTCACCTTCAAGATGCTGAACAAACTTGGACAAGTAATCGTGCGATGTAGATGGGGTATTTTCCAAATTTTCTTGGGGATTACTCCCTGGATCCATTACGCTCGCGCAAGGTAAACAATCCTGAAGCCGTCCAATATGGCGGAGTAAACACGGACGGGTCACGTGACTGCACATCCTCTATATCATGATAACATAAGCGCACTGTGAGTGAAAGGGAGTAGGGGGGTGGGGCAATCGCTCTCAGGAGCGGTGCAAGGCAATTGTTCCTAGTGTGAATACGCCCTTAAACACCCAGGAGCCTTTTGCAAGTACAAGCCTACATTCCTCTCAGTCATAACGACATACTTTTCGTATTAGATTCACTGGAATAACTGAATAATTCATATTAGACACTGAATACTGCACTTTAATATGAATAACTGAATAATAAGTTGGAAGTTTTGAGGGGTTAAAGGTTTCATGAGTTCCATCCTCACTGATGATTCAAAATACCTTGAGGCGATATACGACGAAGCTGACTTGGTCTGAAAGGAGCTTAAAATTACTGGCAGGGGGGAGAACGAACACACGAACACACACACCTATACGTATAAAGCAATCTGCAATGCTATGCTACCCCTGAAACTAACAGTCCTTCCACTAGCCACCCAAACCCTACCCCCACCCCATCCCACAGTGCCCTGAAGCCGTTTTGATGGACCCCTCCTGTACTCTTTGTCCATATAGAATTCACCAGGTTGCAGTGAACCAGTCGTAGTTATTAGACGGATGCAAAAGGATATCACTTCAAGAAGCCCTACAGATGTGGTGAGACCATTGACAAGACAAGCACGTAACTTCGCCCCGTGAGCATTCAATACCTCGTAGTTAAGGTGATGAAAATTCGTGTTCATGTCTGAGCAACAACAATAGCTGCTGCTCTGAAGCTGATCAGATCGCAGCCCTCATAGAAACACTCGCAGCAATCTTGAAAAATACCACCTGCCAAAGTCAATCAGTAAATATCTTCATAAACCATTAATCTGTACCATGCAAATGTACACTGCAATCATCTATTAATCTTTTCCCATACTATCTCTGTTTTTATGGCAGGTTGTGTCAGAGAGCATTAAAATCATCATCTGAGCACTTTCAGAGTGGGGGGGGGGGGGGGGTCAGGAGAGGCTTTCTCCAAAAGGATAGATAGTGAGGGACAGATAAGAGCATCTGACCATCCCACTGGCTTTTAAAAAGAAGTGGGTCTTGTAGAAGCTCCTTCCTCTGCGTCATGACTCGATGGTCACAAAGCTCCCTGCATTCACTGGAGTACTGGATGGGAACCTGGGATTACACACAAAATCTTTCCTACTTACTACAGTCTGTATTGGGCACTTGGATCATCTCTCGGACCTATAATGATGGACTAAATATGGCATTGAATGCACTACAGAGCAACTGAAATGTAAAGTAATTTTGTTACGTCTCTTTATGGGTTGCTCTTTTGGTTTTCACCCAAACCTAGCATGAGTTTCATGACACCGTAGGTGCTAAAGGTGGCAGCTGGACTTGCTTGAAATCCTTGAAGATGTTTCACCTCTCATCTGAAAGGCTTCTTCAGTTCTGTCTGACTAGTGGGGAGTTCCAGGTATTTATCCTCTAGTGGACCAAAAGCAACCCTAAGGCAAGTCGTTGAGGTCACCTGGGTCATTTACTTTCAGTTATCCTGTAGGTGTTAGGGTCACTGGAGGTCGGGTGTGAATGGTGTTAGCAGCCTAGAGGGTCGTTCGGGTGATCTGTGGGTCGTTGGCTCTCTCTGCCATCATGTGAGTCACTGAAGTCAGCAGAGTCTTAAGGCCAATTTATGCTGACAACCCAGTCCTCGCAGATGGCGTCGCAGATGGCGTCTGCGTAGCCCCCCCCTTCGCAGACGCTCTACGCACACCTCCCAAAAATTGTGACCACCGCAGAAGCCTCGCAGACAGCGTCGCAGACAAGAGGGCTCTGATTGGTCCACTCTACATCTGCTGTACACGCACTTCCGCTTCCCTACTTTCCCGGTTTGGTTTGTTTTCACGACCGCCATTTTTAAAAACACGAGCGAAGATGGAGCAGCACGAAGAGCGGTTGATCGAGGAAGTGAGGAAGTACGTACATCTATACGACTCCAGTTCTAGTCATTATAAGTAACTGGAGGATAAACACTCCACTAACCACACCCGCCAACTACTCCTAGCGATTTCGCGACTTCACGCCCCCTTGCGTTGTGGCGGTGAATAACATCGCGCACGCCTATTACTCCCCGCTCAACGATAAATTACAACTGTCTGCGAAAAGCTATCTGCGAAAGCCTTGTCGCAAGAGCATGCAGAGGCCCTTAGTGTGGATGTGCATTCAGTTTTCTGGGAAGTGTGCCATTATAGGTGGCTGATAAGTGGTGTCTCAGGCTACATCCACACGACAACGGCAACAAGATTTTTTTTTTTTTTTTAGCGGGTAAAAAAAAAAAATATATATATATATATATATATATATATATATATATATATATATATATATACATATACATATACACACACACACACATCGCGTCCACATGGGCAACAGATCAGTAAAATATCAGGTACATATAGCAACGCAACGCTTGCTGAAAACGATGCAATACACATGCCACACCTCTACGTGCGCTGTAAGACAGTCCCATCGAAGACACCAGAACAATAGAAGTAGTAGGACGCATGCACATAAACCCCTTCTTCTACCCGGTGTGAATGAGTGAGTGCTGCTTGTTCTAGTCATGTGATTGTGACGTCATCGTAAACAAATCCGTTCTACTCATCCAGACGACTTCGCAACGGCGCTGTTGCCAGATTTTTCCACTCTGGAAACTGTTCTCAAAAAATATCGTTTTGGGTGCCCCAAAACGCCGGGGCCGTGTGGACGCCAGGCCGAAACGATAAATTTTATAGGATTCACCTGAATCCGTTGCCGTGTGGACAGGACCTCAGACCACCTCCTCTGTTCAGCAATGGTCGTTCCAGGTTGACGAAGAGGTCTTCTTTTACTCCTCTTTCAAACCACCGGTCTTCTCGGGCGAAAATGCGTACATTGAAGTCCTGAAACGAGTGTCTTGAAACGTCTTCAAGAACTTCAAGCAAGTCCAGATGCTTTCTTTAGCATCTACAGTTTACGATGACTTGGATGACTGAGAACCTTCACAGACATATGTGACGAGTCATGGAATCCATGGACACATGTCGGCCGAAACGAATCCGAGAAAATCGCAAAAGAAGCATTAATTAATTAATGCTTCTTTTGCGATTTTCTCGGATTCGTTTCGGCTGATGTGTCCGTGGATTCCATGACTCGTCACATATCTTCTCTGATGACTTAAAAAAAAAAAAATAAATAAATAAAAAGGCAATTTATGATAATCTGATGTGGTCATAAAGTAGCTTAAAATTCCTGGTGGTGGAAAAGACACACAGAGAAAGCAAAAATAGACGTTACCCTTGGATTATGCATTAGCTTTCCTACACAGGTTCACAAATGAGATGCAGATCATCATTTGTGCAGTTCATACATCATGCTACGATGTGCTCATGTCTGATGTGCTCATTTCAATACAACTTTAATAAGAGCCATTGTGTCTGTTGTCTTACACTGGAAAATGTGTAGAAGCTTTTTAATTTCATACTGTGCGAATCTGACATTTCCATGGGATGCCTTGACTGGAGCTTAACATGCATTAAGCCTGAGTGCTGCTTCACTGCCAACGTCCAAAAAGACAAATTATACTGCGATCAAATGACATCAGTGCTTAAATTGATCATTAGCGTACAGCATGTTGTACAGTAATATATACATGTACAGCGCAATGGCCTCGATGAAAGTAGCTTTAGACCAGAGATACTCATTGCGCGGCTCGCGAGCCACATGCGGCTCGTCAAGCTTTAACTGGTGGCTCGCACTCGCATAGTAGCTTATAACAATATGGTAACACAGCCAATACATTTTTTCAAATGTGCTACAGAAACATACAGTGAACACTGCACTACAAAAACGTAAAAACATCTGCATTATACTTAATGCAGTTGTTTGCATTTTTGTAGTAAGTATTTTTATTAAGCATTAATTAAGGCTTAATGGCGTTTCCTAAAGGGAGCACTGTTAAACCTGGCCGCAGTGCACGCTAGCTCCGCTAGCCAGGGTGAGATGCAGGCACAGTGGATCGGTTTTTAATTAAAAAAGGGCAAAAACCAGCACAAAAGCCAAACGAAAATCAGCATCAAGACGCCAGAGAGGGGACGAGCAGGCAAACGTCGGGTGCACCCAGTAAAAAATGAAAGGTACGAAGCATACAAGATGAGCACAGGAAATTTCAAGGAAAGTGGACAGACGAATTCTTATTTATTCTTCATGGCATGAACCCTCTGTGCTTAATATTGCAAACAAACCCGCGCCTGTTTCAAACGAAGCAACTTGGAGCGCCATTTAAAACTGCGCATCCAAATTTCAATGAAAGTTATCTACTTGGCAGTGAAATAAGAAAGAGGAAAATAGCACAGGTCACTGCTTCACTTTGTGAGCAGCAAAAAAAAAAATCTTATCCACAGGACAACCTCCACTGCAGAGCGTTTAACAGAGGCATCTTCTGAGATAGCTTGGATTTTGGTGCGGGCCACAAAACCGTTCTCATCTCATTATCTGTAGCCGCTTTATCCTGTTCTACAGGGTCACAGGCAAGCTGGAGCCTATCCCAGCTGACCACGGGCGAGAGGCGGGGTACACCCTGGACAAGTCGCCAGGTCATCACAGGGCTGACACATAGACACAGACAACCATTCACACTCACATTCACACCTACGGTCAATTTAGAGTCACCAGTTAACCTAACCTGCATGTCTTTGGACTGTGGGGGAAACCGGAGCACCTGGAGGAAACCCACGCAGACACGGGGAGAACATGCAAACTCCGCACAGAAAGGCCCTCGCCGGCCACGGGGCTTGAACCCGGACCTTCTTGCTGTGAGGCGACAGCGCTAACCACTACACCACTGTGCCGCCAAAAACCGTTCTCAGACTCAGAAATAGTAAAAGACTGCTTTATGGCTTCAGCAGAAATACTGTTCACAGACTTTGACAACAAGGACGAGATCCTTAAACAAATAAAAGGATTACAGTTGTCCGATTCAACAATCATGAGGCGGATGGAAGACATCGGAAAGGGCGTGCATGACCAGTCATTGGCTGATCTGTGCGCCGCACCTTGTTTCAGCATCGCAGTGGACGAAAGTACAGACGTCACCGATGTTGCTCAGCTGTGCATTTGGGTGAAGTTCCCAAAAGGAAACTTTTCGAGAGGAAATGTGTTTACTACCACTCCATGGCCAAACAAGAGGTGAGGATATTCTGAATGCACTTTTGGTATTTTTTGAGGAAAATCATCTCAGCTGGTCCAAACTTGCAAGTGTGTGTACTGATAGTGCCCCAAGCATGTGAGGCAAAGAGAAGGGTCTTGTTGGCCTCATGGGGGGGGGATAAAATTCCCAATTTCATCAGCTTCCACTGCATCATCCATCAGGAGGCACTGGTATCAAAGCTCAGAAACAATGCATTCAAAAATGTGATGCAAAGGGTTGTGCATGTGGTCAATTACATTGTTTCAAGAGCACTAAACCACAGACAGTTAATTCAAGACTATGACACAGAGTACAGCGATTTAGTGTTGCACAGTGAAGTGAGATGGTTGTCCCCTGGAAAGGTGCTGGAGCGGTTCCTGAGCCTCCTTCCTGAAATCAACACTTTCTTAGACAGCAAGGGGAAACGCCAGCCAGAGTTGAAAGACCCACACTGGATCATACAGCTGGCCGTCCTTACTGACATTACCTGTCACCTGAACGCTCTCAACTTGCAGCTCCAAGGAAGAGACAAGCTTCCAAGTGACATGCTGAGGGCAGTCAGAGCATTCCAAAACAAAATAACTGCTCTGTGGATACCTGACAGAGAACTCAGCCACTTCCTGAAACTCAGCGCAACAACCACAAGTGACCCATCTCTGCAGCAGCACTTCAGCTACAGAGGATTTGTTGAAGTTTTGGAGGAACTGAAGGGTGAGTTTGAGTCCAGATGCAGTGATGTGACTGAACATAAGGAGATTTTCAATTTTATTGAAAACCCCTTCCATGTGGATGTATCCTCTCTCACTCCAACCATCACACAGCTCTGCCCTGGTAATCGTGCCACTCTGGAGAGTGAAATAATAGAGCTGCAAACAAATACCATTCTCCAAGTTGAACTCAGAGCAGGTGTTGGCCACTTCTGGAGTTTGGTCTCTGAAGCAGACTTTCCCAGTTTGAAACCACTTGCACAGAAAGTGATGTCTTTCTTCATGAGCACATACACCTGTGAGTCAACATTTTCAACCATGAACACTATCAAGAGGAAACAGAGAAACCGACTGACCAGGGCTTTACGTTAGCACCCGCCCAGGAGAGGAGGAATGTGACAAAATAAAGGCTTGCTTGTCTTAATTTACCCACAAATCAGGGCTTTACATTAGCACCCGCCCACCCGCCAAATGCGGGTAAAATTCGGCTTTGGTGGGTAATGACTTTAGTCTCACTAGCCACTTTGGCGGGTGGTTTATTCTGTGGTATAACAATATATTTTAATTGTAGTTTTCTCTGAAGGCATCTGATATAATAAACGCATTGCAATGTAATATTACGTGCCTACAACTCCCCATGAGCACCTGCATAAACATTCTGACAACATGTTAGAATTGTTTAGAACGTTCGTTAACGTCTCAGATAGAATCAGTGATACGGTAACCTGCGGTTAATGAACGAAGCAACAAAGTTGCTGACGACTGACAAGCACACTATGTGGCGGCATATCGCTGGAGTTTCAAACCCTGCTGCTCAGGAAAAAAGGGGCAGAGATGAGCAGGGCCGGAGCAGCATTTTAAAATCACCGAGGTCCGTGATGCGCAAAGCGCGCCGAAACATTTTCGACATATTTAAATGAGAGGGGTGAATTACACGCCACACGAGATCTATTCCTGAAATTACTTTTAATGGTGTTTGAACTGAATATCATCGGTTTTGGAAAAAAAAAAATCATGTATGTGGCAAGAGTAAGAATAATTTAAGCTTGTTTAATGGTCTGATCTGGCCCAAGCAATGAGGACAAAAGATACACTAACCATGTAGCCTATGGAACTAAGATACATTAACAATCTGGCATCCGTTACACCTACACACAAAAAATTCTGGGAGAAAAAAAAAAAATATATATATATATATATATATATATATATATATATATATATATATATATATATATATATATATATCAGTATACACCACCATGTTTTAGGCAAAGTTATCCAAGGCAAACATAAGTTGAAACTTTCCCCTCTATTGCTTTGGCTTATCGAATGATTTATTTTTAAAATGACAAACAAGGTAGGCTACAACTGCGCTGCTTCGAAAATGTAAATTGAACAGCTTGATGAAAGTGCGCTGATGGTTACCATGGAAACCCCGTGTCTCCTGCACTGCGTTCCTCCGCCGAGTCGTGCGCTCATTCGCTTTTGTGTTCTTGGTCTCAGAGCCGCACGCACGAAACACACACAGAAGACAGAATCAGCGTTTAACATCGTTAACAATGCACTTTTTACGGAGACGTTTTAACGTTATTCTTTATTTTTTTATCCAGTTGAATATTTAGCGTGCAAATGTATTTTCAGCTCTTAAAAATGACCGAGGTCCGGACCGTGGGGGCCTCAGAGCTGGCTGCGGCCATGGAGATGAACAAGACGCTAATAGGAAGATAAGACAGTTCAATGACAAATGGAAGTTCGGGTGAGATTGGCTAGTTCATAGCAAAACCGAAAATACCCTGTACTGCGAAGACTGTAGAAAGTCTGGCAAAGACAGGCACCAGTAATTTTAAACTCGAAACTATAAAAAGACCACAAAAAGTCAAATGCACACATCGGTACTATAACATCAAAACCGGCGAAGACGGCTGGTCACTACAGGACAGCGTTGCTTTCAAGTCCCTGGCTGTCATGAAGTCGGCTGAGCTGGAGAGGATGGAGCTGCTGTTTAGAAACGTTCACGTGATTGGAAAAAAGTTGATCTCGCCCCAGCTATCAACTTATGGCCTGCTGGAAGCCTCAGGTCACGAAGACCATTTTTCATGGACCATTCAGACTCATCTGATGAATGTAATGAGGACATTTAATGTCTCTCTCTACACATGTTCTCACACACAAACACACACACACACACACTATTAATAGATAATACATAATATACATAATACTTGATAATACACAATACTTGCATATCAAAACATCAAATGTTTTTCAATGATAAATGTTTTGAATTGGACTTTTAATATTAGAATCAGTTCACTTGTACTGAATGTTATTTTTCATATGATACAATATTTCATATTGTAAGGGGCTTGAATTTGAGTTCAATAAACAACATACTCTGTTTATATTTTTGTCTGAATTGGTTGCATGTTTTCATATAGGGAGCTACCTTAACAACACTGAATACTTGAGTGCTACTGTAGAGATACATTATACGCTGCCATTCATAATTAAATCTAGGTCTTCCGAACTTTAACGTATCATGGTGAAGAAAAAAACTGCGATTTCCTGGCAACAAAATTGTGGCTAGTGAAAAGGCTGAATGGCTAGTGACTCGGGAAAACCACTAGCCACAGTGGCCGGTGAGCAAAAAAGTTAATGTAAAGCCCTGCAACTGACCCATGCTCATCTTGAATGCCTCACTGTGATTGCAACAACAAACTACAAATACAACATGAAGAAAGTCAAGGACACGCATGCCAGCTTCCGCTCATCCCAGTATTAAGGTAAATATGGTCTTAATTGAAAATGTATTGGCTGTGTTGTTTCTTTTTTTGTGGGATGTCCAATTTATACACTACCGTTCAAAAGTTTGGGGTCACCCAGACAATTTTGTGTTTTCCATGAAAAGTCACACTTTTATTTCCCACCATAAGTTGTAAAATGAATAGAAAATATAGTCAAGACATTTTTCTGGCCATTTTGAGCATTTAATCAACCCCACAAATGTGAAGCTCCAGAAACTCAATCTACTCAAAGGAAGGTCAGTTTTATAGCTTCTCTAAAGAGCTAAACTGTTTTCAGCTGTGCTAACATGATTGTACAAGGGTTTTCTAATCATCCATTAGCCTTCTGAGGCCCTGTCCACACGGCAACGGATTCAGGTGAATCCGATAAAATTGTTTATCGTTTCGGCCTGGCGTCCACACGGCACCGGCGTTTTGGGTGCCCCAAAACGAAATCTTTTGAGAACGGGTTCCAGAGTGGAAAGATCTGGCAACGGCGCCGTTGCGAAGTCGTCTGGATGAGTAGAACGGATTTGTTTACAATGACGTCACAACCACATGTGCTTCACGCCGGGTAGAAGTGTAACGAACTCGATGCGAGTTGTCAACAAATCCTATAACTTGGTTCATGAAACGTGCTTACAAAATATTTTCACTGTGAATATTTATTGTGTAATGGTGCAAAGTGAGAGAGAGAGAGAGAGAGAGAGAGAGAGAGAGAGAGAGAGAGAGAAAATAGCCCTTAGGGCAGAGTCAATCCCGCCAGCAAAAATAGGGGAAAAAAAAGGAGCGATCTCACCTCTTCAGATGTGGGTTTAAGTCCTACAATACATTCCTCAAAAAGGGCATAGAAGAACAAATTAATCCATCAACGTGTAGCATTCAATTTACTCCGGACCATTAAAGACGCCACCTTCTGTGTAGAATCATACGTCATCCTCGCCGCCATATTGGATAGGTCAAAGCGGAGAATAAACATGCCTCATTCATGTGCTGCGTTTAACTGTACCAACAGGTTTGCCATCCAAACGAGATCACATGGGATTACCTTTCACAGGTGAGACTGGAAAAATACTTTTCATTGTATTTGGTCATTATAATGTAATTTTACGAACAGATTTTTCTGACTTTGTGGCTAATATGAAGTCTCGCGCATAATAGTTTATGCGCATGCGTCCTTACTTCTTCTATTGTTCTGGTGTCTCCGAAGGGACCGTCTTACAGCGCCCCTAGAGGTGTGGCATGCGTATTGCATCGTTTTCAGCAAGCATTGCGTTGCCATATGTCCCTGATATTTTACTGATCCGTTGCCCATGTGGACGCGATATTTTTTTTAATAACATCTCGTTGCCGTTGTCATGTGGATGTAGCCTGAGGCAATGAGCAAACACGTTGTACCATTAGAACACTGGAGTGATAGTTGCTGGAAATGGGCCTCTATACACCTATGGAGATATTGCACCAAAAACCAGACATTTGCAGCTAGAATAGTCATTTACCACATTAGCAATGTATAGAGTGGATTTCTGATTAGTTTAAAGTGATCTTCATTGAAAAGAACAGTGCTTTTCTTTCAAAATTAAGGACATTTCAAAGTGACCCCAAACTTTTGAACGGTAGTGTATGTAGAAATGCACATTTGCAAAAGGGAACATATGTTGTCGTAAAAGTGGCTCGTCCCTTGATTTTGCTCTGCCAATGTGGCTCTTGTGAAAAAAATAGTGAGCATCACTGCTTTAAACAGTCCCTTTTTTCTCTTTGACAGTCTTATTTTCTCCCATAGAATAACAGAAAAAATATATATTGTGACCAATAACATGCAGTTGCTGCAATTTTGAGTCACTAAGCAGGATGAATCATGGAAGAGGGTTTTTTTTATGCATATTTGAATGGGAATAGGTTTTGGGTCCTGTTTTTTTTTTTTTTAAATAAACGAGTCTCATGCATATTCAGACATACCATGGTAGCACAGTTGATGGAAAGCGCCATCTCCTGTAATCTTCAGCATTAAAATCGACAGCTGCTTTCTCTTGTCAAAAGCCTTCTTGTCAAGAGCAAATCGGTCACTCGTGATGACAGAACACCGTGCTCTGGGAATTCATTTTGCTTCTGCCAGTTGCCACATTCTTCTTTAATGTCCCATATTCCTCAAATGGCCTTCTTGTTTAGAAGAATCAATCTCTAAATTCAAGTATAATCAAATAAAGTTAGACAGATGTCATGCCAGGTGAAGTGCAAAACCAATGCAGCAGGATTATTCGTAGTAGATGTTTGTGAAGGCAGAGACCTTGCCGTCTTGTGTCTAAGTTTTTTTTTTTTTTTCCAGAGACTTTATCATCTATTCATCATAACCAGTGAGTATTCCACAGGGTCCGGCTTATTTTGAGGCAATTAGCAAGTTTCTGAAACCGCCTGAGCTGTGTGTGGCCTGATGGGAAGTGATGTGGGATCACCGGATCCAGATGCTTCCATAAAGATGAGCATGATGGTGTTGTCTCATCAGGTATTAATGATGCGTGGAGGTGTATGGCTCTTCGAACTGGTGGTATTTCCCTCCTGTTGGTGGACAGAATCACTCAACTAAACAGGGCAGGGAATTACCTGGACAGTGAAATGGAGAACTAAGACTCGCATTGGCTCATATCAGATGTCTGACCAAACGAAGCACAACAGAACAACCTGAAAGCGCAAGAAACTTGCTAACCGAGTGATTAGCGTTGGGCTTTTCATATTGCTGGGTTTCAGTCACGTGACTTTTCTTAGCGGTTTTACCAGAAGTGAAATAGATAGTGGTCTAAGCAACTGCCGTAGTGCAAACAACTAGCAATAAAATCGACCCCTACAGTCTGGGGAAAAAAGGATTTGTCATACGATCTCGAAAACTACCCTTCAGTTGAGTTCCCTGACATCTCAAACTATCTGGGGCCATTATTAAAAAATGTTCTGTGTCCGGTCCACCGGCCGGGTGAGTGCTGTTTGTGTGGTTGAAATTTTTTTTTTTAACGCCGGTTTTTCGACATTTTTTTCGGGTTCGTAAATCTAAAATTGAACTTGACATTTACGCATTCCCGGGGCTTTCCACTAAGGCTCATACTAGCCAGCCATGACAAATAAGTAACCAGCCGGGGAGGGGAGTAAACACAAAAACTCCTGTGCACGCAGTTCCCAGGATTAAATGTATTTTCCACAGACCATTTATTTATTCACTTTACTCAGGCCCACTTTACACGGGGACGGTCTGAAACAAAAACGCAAAAGTCCGTTTTTGTTCTCACTTTTTTCCGCGTCTACACGACCGTTTTCAAGGAGGAAATCTGCGTCTATACGGTGACGCATAAATGTGTGGAATTCAATTGGATGTTGTAATAGAGTGTGCCGAGCGGATGGAGTAGTCAGTCAGAATGATGAGCAAGACAAGGAAAATTCTTGTACAAAAATAGTTTTCTTTTTATTCTTAAGCCGGCAGTTAACACAAACAGGACAAACAAACAAACAAACAAACAAAAAAAAAACCCACTGATGACAAAACCAACCAAACAAACAAAAAAATTCTGGGACAAAATGCCCACGCAAGCTAGGCTACTCTGGCATTACTCACACAGAGCTCAAGTCATGCGTCCTCTCCCTGCCGAGGCCATCCCCCCAATGAACAGTGCAGCGCATATTTAAAAGACTACGGCACAGTCTTAACACAATTAAAATCAATCAACACATCTAGACAGATTTTAACAGTTCTAAACATTTTCACTGCATGCATTACACTCCTACAACAATGTGCAGACCTTAAATATTACAACAAACACTTACGTAAGATTTTTAGACCATTTCTCTCCGCTCTAATGAGCTGCTTTCCCGCGCATCGCGGAAGAAACCTGGAAAAGCGCTTTCAGACCTGCATTCCGGTTTGGTCCCGCACCCGGAAGACTACAGCAGGTAAATGGCTACAAACATTTCTGGCTGATGTTAGATAAACTCTAGCAGAAAAGGATTCAGATGTTAAACGTGCGCACTTAATGAATCTTTACACGCTATTGTTTATAGTGAAAACTAATAAATGCTTGCGCCGTTTAAACCTGTATCGCGTCTTTTACTATGAACACATGTACCAAACATTTCAGGTTTACATATCTAAAAGTTGTAACAAATGTACCCGTAAAGCCCCCATTACCAAACCCACAACAAACATACAACACAGATTGTATTTGGAATGTCTTTGCAACTGTGGTTTAGTCCATTGCACGTGACCATTGAAACATGACCAGCGGGAGGAACCGCTGTTTAGTGACACACGCATTGCGCTCTGTCACAGATGTGCATGCCAGGTGGTGCTGTGAAAGACCTCCGCTATGTCTGCACGCATGCGCAACGTCTTCCATCTTGTCTGATCTGCACATCTGCGCCGCGAAAACTTTGACGACTCTGGCTATGGTAAGTAAGAAAGTAAGTAAAAAAGTAAGAGCATACTATACCCGACTCTGTTCATTAACGGTATATGTGCAGATTCGGTGTAGATGTTCGAAGGACTCCTGGACGTTTATTAAAGCTGCCAGAGCAGCTTGAAGGTCCGTTGGATCGATGTAATCAGACATGCTCTTACTTTTTTACTTACTTTCTTACTTCCCGGGCTGGCATGTACAGTATATGACATATGTATGACGTAAACGCGTACCCGACGTGAGCAGATCCGAGCAGAGTTCCGCGTATTGGGTAGTTTAGACGGATATGCAACGGGGGCCGTTTTTAACTTATCCACTCTGGAAGGCGTTTTCAATTTTATCCGTTTTTCAGCCTCGGAAACGCCGTCCCCGTGTAGACGAAAGGCACTTCCGATAAAATATTTAGTCGTTTTTACCCGACAGCGTCCTCGTGTAAACGGGCCCTCAAATACAAAGTAAAATGGCAGTAAATCTTCTTTCTTTTCTTGCGTATTGGATCATGAGGCGTTCCTGGCTTGTAAATCTCTTATTTTCGGTGCATGACACATTCACGCAGCTGAGCATGCTATGAATTAACAACGACAGCAGTCTGCAGTGGGGCTACACAATTAAACACTCAGCCAACATTTCTCCATTTGTGTATGCAAATACACTCCAACCATTCAGTTTGGTTTCATTTACAACCAACGGTGTCTTTTGATGCCAGCACATAATTGAACGAGAGAAGACTTGTTTACCGGAGACAAAATAAGCGTCATCTCTGCTTCTGTTCCCTCCGACAGCCCCGACGCACTACTGCCTCCGCCGAGTGAGCGTGCGCTCTGAACTGAATCAGCTCTGCGCATGCGCCGTGCGGCACAAAAAAATGGCAGCCACCATGAAGGAAGGAGATCCGGAGTTTTCAAACATATTTGCTTAAGTGTGAAATCGCAAAATGGTATTCTAGCGAACAACAAAATAGTAAAGATTCAGAAAAACAAATCATTCAGTGATCATTTTAATAGTGTAATTTCATCCGAACTAGGCCTAACGCTCGATTTAGAACTACAAAAAGTCCGTGTGTCGGACATTTTAAGTACCTTTGTAAAAGTTTTGCAAATGTTGCAGTCAGCATTTAAAATGCTAACTTAAAGTTTTTGTACAAGTTTCAGTGGATTAAACTGTCATTTTATTAAATGTGTCTGCTTTTGTAATTAAAAAAAGTACTGAAAGAAAAAGCAAACACAGCATTGCAATTTCTTATTCATCCATATATAAAAAAATAAATAAATAAATAAATCCCTCCCTCCCGAAAATATTTTTGCTCACCCGGTGGACAGGAAACTGATTTTTTTTTTTTAAGGATGGCCTGGTGTTGCAGACGTCCTTCTACACCACAAAACAGATGAAAGTGTGGAAGAGTATGGAGGCTTACAACTTTTTTGTATGTGGCTGGGTAAAGGACCTCGGTATCAAGTCGCTGCCCAATGAATCCTGTATTGTTTTTGCCCGTGTAAGTATGTTTTTTTTAAGCTTTTCGTTCACGTCTTTACAACGAAGCGCTGCAAGTGTAAACAAACAGTTCGCTTGATTCTCACCTGTGTTGGCTCTTATCTCTCAGGTAAATCATTCACAAGGATCATCAGAAACCCCTTTAAAGACCTGGATCTTAGGCCACATCCACACGACAACGGCAACGTGATGTTATTTAAAAAAAATATCGCCTCCAAATGGGCAACGATCAGTAGAAATCAGGTCCATATGGCAACGCAACGCTTGCTGAAAACGATGCAATACACATGCCACACCTCTAGGGGCGCTGTAAGACGGTCCCTTCGGACACACCAGAACAACCCATACGAAAAAGAACAGTAAAGAACTTAAGAGTTTACCACTGTCTTAGTAGTAAATCCTTATAAATATAAATAAATATATATGCCATGTATGATTTACTCCTGAAAGTGGCCCATTTTGCATTTTCCTCATACAAATTTTTTATGAAAATCTAGTATGTATGAAGTGAACATTGTGCATGGTTTTTACAGATAATGTGTATGATGAATTACACTGTCTTTGTATGCTTCATGTAATGTTTGTAGTTTTAAATTATATTTTACAGTTTAAAATGTACATGCCTTTTATATGTAAATCCAACACAAACATATGTGGATTTACATATAAAAGGCATATACATTTTAAACTGTAAAATATAATTTAAAACTACAAACATTACATGAAGCATACAAAGACGGTGTAATTCATCATACACATTATCTGTAAAAACCATGCACAATGTTCACTTCATACATACTAGATTTTCATAAAAAATTTGTATGAGGAAAATGCAAAATGGGCCACTTTCAGGAGTAAATCATACATGGCATATATATTTATTTATAAATCATTATAAGGATTTATCCTTATATTTATAAGGATTTACTACTAAGACAGTGGTAAACTCTTATAAGTTCTTTACTGTTCTTTTTCGTATGGGAATAGAAGTAAGGACGCATGCGCATAAACTATTATGCGCGAGACTTCATATTAGCCACAAAGTCAGGAAAATCTGTTCGTAAAATTACATTATAATGACCAAATACAATGAAAAGTATTTTTCCAGTCTCACCTGTGAAAGGTAATCCCATGTGATCTCGTTTGGACGGTAAACCTGTTGGTACAGTTAAACGCAGCTAATCTTTATTCTCCGCTTTGACCTTTCCAATATGGCGGCGAGGATGACGTACGCGGAAGGCGGCGTCTTTAATGGTCCGGAATAAATTGAATACTACACGTTGATGGATTAATTTGCTGTTTCTCACCTGTGAAAGGTAATCCCATGTGATCTCCTTTGGACGGTAAACCTGTTGGTACAGTTAAACGCAGCTAATCTTTATTCTCCGCTTTGACCTTTCCAAAATGGCGACGAGGATGACGTACGCGGAAGGCGGCGTCTTTAATTGTCCGGAATAAATTGAATGATACACGTTGATGGATTAATTTGCTTTTCTACGCCCTTTTTTGAGGAATGTACTGTAGGACTTAAACCATCATCTGAAGAGGTGAGATCGCTCCTTTTTTCCCCTTATTTTTGCTGGCGGGATTGACTCTGCCCTAAGGGCTATTCTCTCTCTCTCTCACTTTGCACCAGGCATTACACAATAAATATTCACAGTGAAAATATTTTGTAAGCGCGTTTCATGAACCAAGTTATAGGATTTCTTGACAACTCGCATCGCATCGCAATGAGAAGATCATTGGCACTACTGGTGTTAAGAATCAGACCATTTTATAAATGAATATTTTGCTGTAGAGCTGCAGTGTTTGTACAATTGCATGTTTTTGCTTCACTATTCCTGTCACTATTCTGCTTCTTGCATTACTACTGTGAACTAACACTGAACATAATAATAATAATAATAATAATAATAATAATATCCAAGCTCGTGTTTCACTCTCACTAGTGCTCTGTAAGGCTTTATCCTGGTGATATTCGTTACACTTCTACCCGGCGTGAAGCATTCAGTCATGTGGTTGTGACGTCATCGTAAACAAATCCGTTTTACTCATCCAGACGACTTCACAACGGCAACGTTGCCAGATCTTTCCACTCTGGAACCCGTTCTCAAAAAGATTGCGTTTTGGGCACCCAAAACGCCGGCGCCGTGTGGACGCCAGGCCTAAACGATAAGCAATTGTATCGGAGTCACCTGAATCCGTTGTCGTGTGGACAGGGCCTTAGTTAAACAAGACGGAGATGTGATCACGGCGCATACGACCTTCATGCATATGGACTTTGTGAGGAGGAAACAAAGAAACAGCTGGGGACTTTAGCGCTTCGTGACTAAAAAAGTACCGTAAAATAACGACACGTAGCAAGAAAAGCACTTGGAAAATACTAAGGACATAGCGGAGAGGGAGATACAAACCTTTCATGAAGTGAGCGCTGCAAACTCGAGCATGCTTTGACTCGGCTCCCTTCGATTTCAGTGAGCGGTTCAAAAGGTCACCTTTCTCGACGTCTTTGTGAAATCCTGCGTTTGCTCACCCTTTATTAGTTCACGGGGGAACCCTGAAGAAAATTTTCAGTTTTGTGGTTTGATCGATTTGAACAACCTAAAACAAGGCAAGCGCAAGGCATTTTTCATGCGAGCAATGCACCTTCTCCATACAAACGCTTTGTCAACTGAGCTTTGGTAGACCACCAGCTAAAGTTTTGAATAACTAATGAGGCGGATGTGACGTCACGTGAAACCCAGCAATTCAGCTATTGGGTCTTAATGAAGTCTGGTTCATCCCCTCTTGCACTTCCACCATCCTAGCCACATGTGGAACAGTACAGAAAATTCACAGCATTAATAATCACACAATGGGGTGAAGCCATGGCCTAATGGTTAGAGAAGCAGCTTTGGGACCAAATGGTTGCTGGTTTGATTCCCTGGGTCAGCAGGAATGGCTGAAGTGTGCTTGTACAAGGCACGTAACCCCCAACTGCTCCCCAGGCTGCTCTGGGTATGCTGTATGTAGCTCTGGATAAGAGTGTCTGCTAAATGCCATTAATGTAATTCAGTATCACACAGTACGTTTACATGCACATCCAAATCGAGCTGCTGTCGGTAATCGAGCAAAGGGTCCCAGCAGGGGTGCCAGAGAAATCCAATCCTACATGCACACAAGGAAATCGAGCGATTGTGTGAGGTACATTGTGCACCTGAGCCACAGGTGGCGCTACACGCCCCATCGTGTTGGTACACTTCCGGTTGTCATCATGAAGAAGAGCTATTCAAGAGTATAAACAAAGTTATCAGTTCCGTGTTCACAAGAAGAACGAGCTGATGAGCATGAAGCTGAATGAGCATGAACTCTGTCTCCTCATTGCTCCAGAAGTGCACGCTTCTGCTCGCCATTTTCTCTTCCTCCTGACCTCTTCTGCTGCTCACTACTACTGCTGTTGTCATGCCGACCGAGGCTGTTGTGTTTCCCGCTTGTGGTCTCGTCACTCGTCACTTCCGGAAGGGGCAGTGCTGAAGTAAGTAGCTGGACTACGTAGCTCGATAGGGTATACATGCACTAATGGCCCTTTTCCACTACCCTTTTTCAGCTCACTTCAGCTCGCTTCAGCCCGACACGGCTCGCATTTCGACTACCTCAGAACAACACGACTCAGCTCGCTTCAGCCCTGCTTAGCACCCAAAACTCGCACGGTTTTGGAGTGGGGCTGAAGCGAGCCAAACCGAGCCGAGTGGGGCTAGGGGCGTGAGGAGACACTTCCCTGTGCACTGATTGGTGAGGAGGAGTGTCCTCACATGCCCACACACGCCCCGCGAGCACGCTGGGATCTGTAAACACCGTAAACCCGGAAGAAGAAGAATTACGAATTACGAGAATTTCTGAAGCCTTATGCGCCTCGCCTCATCTATACGCTCTTGCCAGTATCTGTTGGCGTTGTCGGTGACAACAAGCCACAGCACCAAGACCAGCAACACTAACAACTCCATGTCCTCCATGTTTATTGTTTACTATCCGGGTCGTGAGACTACCGCTTAAAAGATCACTGATGTCACTGTTTGCGCCGCCTAACGACATCATGTGACGTCCACCCACTTTCGCTAACTCCACCCAATGTGTCCACCCACTTCCAGCCAGCACGGTTCAGCGCGGTTGTAGTCGAAATGCAACTCCAACAGCTCCGCTCAGCTCGACTCAGCCCAACTCAGCACGGCACGGCTCAGCCCAACTCAGCCGCATTGGTAGTGGAAAAGCCGCATAAGTAGCTCGGCAAAAATCGCATAATCTAGGTCGTGTAGCTCGATTACGAAAAATCAAGTTCGGTTCAATTTCAGCCTAGCTAAGGTGTTTCCATGCCATTTAGAACTTCGATTTCAGTCGAGCAACGGCAGAAATTCGATTTTCTCTATGTGCATGTAAACGCACTGACAGATTTAGCTAGGTCTATTACAACTTGTTTTTTTTTTTTGTAAGGCACCAACACTATCTGCTGCACAATCATGCTATCCCATTCATACATAATTAGGTCTAGGAAATGTTTTCATGATCTGATGAGTAGAACAATAACAGTATCACGATTTCCAAATTGTTGTGCACCGTCATACCAATATCCCCGCCACCATAATTCCAGCCTCAGATATCATCTCTTCCAGTTCCCATCACAGCAGCTAATAATCTACACCAGCACATTCCTTCATACAAATGAATGAACCCAGCAAACGCTTACACAAAGGCCTGCATTTTTTTCTACGATTTTTTTTTCCTGCTGGTAGAGCTGGTGTTGCAGATGGGCAGGTGATGGATGCAGGCTTGTGGAGCAACACAAAGCCACCATGCAACCAGCAAAAGCTACTGGCTCTCAGCACATAGAGATCAAAGAAGAGTGACAGGAGAGAGAGCTGGAGCTGACAAGCAGATAAGCGCCACTACAGCGGTCTATCTAACGCACATTTCTACCTGCCCACCCCCCACAACCCACTGCCCCCCAACCCAACCCCCACTAACTAGTTTCTTCAGATGTAGGGACAACTATGTGTTTTTCTGAGAAGTGTCTTTTGCATTTCCCCGTTTTACGTGGATGAATGAACAGAAAATAAGTAGTAGCCTGCGGTGAAATAGGAGATGGAAGAGAATTTTATATCTTTCCATAAATCACAGGAAATTCACAACAAAACTCGAGTCTCAGGGATGTTTCATTTTTTCTGTTCACATAAGCCTCATTTAGATGACTTGATAGAGAAACTGCTGAATCAATCTCGGCTGCATAACTAAACGCTCTATCTAGACATAAATCTATTCCTAGCAATCTGCCATTTACTGCTTGTATGTCTGTCAACCCTGGTATGTCAAGATTGTTCACGTTTTCAAATGACTGACATACAGTGGTGCTTGAAAGTTTGTGAACCCTTTAGAATTTTTTTATATTCCTGCATAAATATGACCTAAAACATCATCAGATTTTCACACAAGTCCTAAAAGTAGACAAAGAGAACCCAGTTAAACAAATGAGACAAAAATATTATACTTGGTCATGTATTTAATGAAGGCGGCATGGTGGTGTAGTGGTTAGCGCTGTCGCCTCACAGCAAGAAGGTCTGGGTTCGAGCCCCATGGCCGACGGGGGCCTTTGTGTGCGGAGTTTGCATGTTCTCCCCGTGTCCACGTGGGTTTCCTCCGGGTGCTCCGGTTTCCCCCACAGTCCAAAGACATGCAGGTTAGGTTAACTGGTGACTAAGTTGACCGTAGGTGTGAATGTGAGTGTGAATGGTTGTCTGTGTCTATGTGTCAGCCCTGTGATGACCTGGCGACTTGTCCAGGGTGTACCCCGCCTTTCGCCCATAGTCAGCTGAGATAGGCTCCAGCTTGCCTGCGACCCTATAGAACAGGATAAAGTGGCTAGAGATAATGAGAGGAGATGTATTTAATGAGGAAAATGATCCAATGTTACATATCTGTGAGTGGTAAAAGTATGTGAACCTTTGCTTTCAGTATCTGGCGTGACCCCCTTGTGCAGTAATAACTGCAACTAAACGTTTCCGGTAACTGTTGATCAGTCCTGCACACCGGCTTGGAGGAATTTTAGCCCGTTCCTCTGTACAGAACAGCTTCAACTCTGGGATGTTGGTGGGTTTCCTCACATGAACTGCTCGCTTCAGGTCCTTCCACAACATTTCGATCGGATTAAGGTCAGGACTTTGACTTGGTCATTCCAAAACATTAACTTTATTCTTCTTTAACCATTCTTTGGTAGAGCGACTTGTGTGCTTAGGGTCGTTGTCTTGCTGCATTACCCACCTTCTCTTCAGATTCAGTTCATGGACAGATGTCCTGACATTTTCCTTTAGAATTGGCTGGTATAATTCAGAATTCATTGTTCCATCAATGATGGCAAGCCGTCCTGGCCCAGATGCAGCAAAACAGGCCCAAACCATGATACTGCCACCACCATGTTTCACAGATGGGATAAGGTTCTTATGCTGGAATGCAGTGTTTTCCTTTCTCCAAACATAACACTTCTCATTTAAACCAAAAAGTTCTATTTTGGTCTCCTCCGTCCACAAAACATTTTTCCAATAGCCTTCTGGCTTGTCCCTGTGATCTTTAGCAAACTGCAGACGAGCAGCAATGTTCTTTCTGGAGAGCAACCCTGCCATGCACACCATTGTTGTTCAGTGTTCTCCTGATGGTGGACTCATGAACATTAACATTAGCCAATGTGAGAGAGGCCTTCAGTTGCTTAGAAGTTACCCCGGGGTCCTTTGTGACCTTGCCAACTATTACACGCCTTGCTCTTGGAGTGACCTTTGTTGGTCGACCACTCCTGGGGAGGGTAACAATGGTCTTGAATTCCCTCCATTTGTATACAATCTGTCCGACGGTGGATTGGTGGAGTCCAAACTCTTTAGAGATGGTTTTGTAACCTTTTCCAGCCTAATGAGCATCAACAATGCTTTTTCTGAGGTCCTCAGAAATCTCCTTTGTTCGTGCTATGATACACTTCCACAAACATGTGTTGTGAAGATCAGACTTTGATAGATCCCTGTTCTTTAAATAAAACAGGGTGCCCACTCACACCTGATTGTCATCCCATTGATTGAAAACACCTGATTCTAATTTCACCTTCAAATTAACTGCTAATCCTAGAGGTTCACATACTTTTGCCACTCACAGATATGTAATATTGGATCATTTTCCTCAATAAATAAATGACCAAGTATAATATTTTTGTCTCATTTGTTTAACTGGGTTCTCTTTATCTACTTTCAGGACTTGTGTTAAAATCTGATGAGGTTTTGGGTCATATTTATGCAGAAATATAGAAAATTCTAAAGGGTTCACAAACTTTCAAGCACCACTGTACTGAAAACACTTCATCTAATAACACAGGCAACCCTCCTGAAATATCGAAAGAGAAAAAGTAAGCATGGCTTCTTCCCTCAGGGTATAGATCTAGAAAGTGCAGTGGAGTATTAGGGTTTTGAGATGAGAATGGCTCCTCTACAGACCCTGGAAGGAACTTGCATTCACTATGCCAGTCAATCACTTTCTGGCTTGGTCCTGTAAGCTGAGCACACATTCTTATATGATAATGGGATGGATTTTTCTTGGTGGAGTGGATCACTTTCCACTCTGTTCAACCCATCTCCAATATCCCAACATATTTCAGAAGGAGCCATCACCCAGTATTTAATCATGCTGCCTTTCAGCTTGTCAAGCAGTATTTGGCCAGCTTGACTTCTGCAAGAATAGTGTTTTTTGTGTGCGTCCTTGTATAACAAATTAGAAAAGGAAGAGAGAATGTGTAGTTCGAAAACGAGAAGGCACAAGATTGGGAGAAGGAAAGAGCAAACACGATGAAAGGAGAAGAGGGGAGGGAGGGAGAGATGAAGCCAGCTTTGAAAAAGAAAAGACCAGATAGAAGGAGCTCTGCTATGCCAAACATTCCAGACGATAAGTCCAAACACGCTCTCCTAGAGAGGTCCGCGACAAATATTCAGTTACGTAAGGCATGTAACCATTAACCATCAACATGATTGTTTCTGCAAAAACCTTGGGAAGAAAAATGATTATGCTCACCATGCGTTCAGGCATGCTACACACGTAACACGGAAGCCAGTAAAACTTTTGAAAGCTTAACTTTTTCAGGAACGATTTTGCTGAAAAAGTTTGCTTATTTTAACACTCATTAAACTTTCACATCCAGTTTATTTTAGCTCTGTAGCTGAATTTCTACTCAGGCAATGTCATATGTAAATGTCGAGTCAAGTTTATTTGTATAGCGCTTTTAACAATAAACATTGCCGCAAAGCAGCTTTACAGAATTTGAATGACTTAAAACATGAGCTCATTTTATCCCTAATCTATCCCCAATGAGCGAGCCTGTGGCGACGGTGGCAAGGAAAAACTCCCTCAGACGACATGAGGAACCAGACTCAAAAGGGAACCCATCCTCATTTGGGCAACAACAGACAACATGACTATAACATTAACAGTTTTAACATGAACTCAGTTTCGTTGATGTTATAAACTCTTCACTGACGGAAACTCGAGCGCAAAACTGTTCATGACCACTGCAGTCCTAAATGTATGGGCTGTAATCAAGTTGCAGCATCACCGAGGTACAAAAGTTCCTCATTTTGCCTCAGAATCTTCTAAAACATCTTGCTTCCTCCCCTCAAAAATAAGCACATTCATGAGCAAACACACAGACGTTTGTCTTTTGCTCTCTTCCTGCAAAATAAATTGTATTGTGACGAAACGAGCATCTTTCCCTCTCTCACAACTCTCACTTGTTGTGCGATTGCTAGTCAAAACACTACATGACCCTCTGGGGTTCTCCACAGTCAGCAGACAATAAGCTCTTGTTGTTGCGCATTTCCTCTTTTTTTCTCCCCTCTCAGAGTTGTTTTGCCTTTTTCCTGCCCTTAAAGCTTTCTGGGGGAAAAAAAATGCTCCAGCATTCTTCCCCAAACCCATACAAGCACTCATGCTCACATTTTTGCTTGGTGAAAGCATGAATTTACTTTCATCAAAACAAACACCAACAGCCATTATGTACAGAGCATATAGGGCAGGTTAGCCTCGCCACAAACGTGATGGGTTGATAGAAGATTATTTGCCGACTTCATGGCACTTCATGGTAGCATTTCACAATTTCTTATTATTTCATCAATTCGGCTTTGGAGAGGTCACAACAAAAGGAGTCGTCTAAAGTCGGCCCAGTGAAAGCACTGTCAGTGTTAAATGCCAGCCCCACTCAGAGGCACGGCTAAATGCGATCGACGAGGTAAGACTAACTCACACAGCCTCTTCTTCACCGGCTTTTTCTGTGTTCAGGAAAGCATTCCTTGCACGCAACAGAACAATCATGGCCAACAAAAGGTATGCAAACCTCTAACCTGTTCTACAAAGTGAGTCATGCAGAGAAACCATTTGTGCATAAAAAGCAAAAATCAATGAGGTCACTCACAGTTAACATTTTCGTTAGCTCAGTGATTGTTGTAGTCATGACATCGTTTCCATAGGGATTTGGACCCTTTATCTTGACTCTTAGGTGGTGTTTACATTAGACCGTATCCGTATCGTTGTCGTTGCGGATGCACTGTCCGTGCACATTAAAACGCCGGAAAACGACTCCACAGGCGGAACAGTTTGAATCCGCCAGGGCCCACGTATTCAACCCAGTACGCATCTGATCCGGTGCTGTGTAAACATTGAGGAACGAGGATGTGCAGTGCTGAGCTCTAGCTGACGTCGTCATTGGACAACATCACTGTGACATCCACCTTCCTGATTCGCTGGCGTTGGTCATGCCACGTTGGTCACGTGAATGAGCAATACAGGAAGTGTGTTGAAGTCATTAAGTGAATGAGCAATACAGGAAGTGTGTTGGTTACCGTAGCACTAAATAGTCTTGTTGTAATCGCAAAAAACGGCCGTTCTGCGAGGTGAAGAGTGTACCGAACACTGTTAGATCCTTCTAGCATAAACACGAAGGCCATACACAGTGTAAAAAAGGCGTCATTGTAGTACCAGTACCGCCGATAACAGACTGGCATACTTCATTTTTTACAACGACATCCTTCCACTTGCAAGTGGTGAGTGACTTGCGCATGCCCGATATGCACTGGGATCATGTGACGTGCCGTCTAATTAGTCATGTGATTGGAGTATCCGTGCATTGGCGTTGCTGTGTGCACGGGGAACGGTTTTGTTGCGGGCACAGAAATTGTGTGTGTGTACGCGAATCGTTTTAAAAACGTTAATCTGATGATCCGCTGATTCGAAATAATGTAAACAAGGCCTTAGGCCCTGTCCACACGACAATGGATTCAGGTGAATCTGATAAAATTGTTTATCGTTTTGGCCTGGCGTCCACACGGCACCGGCATTTTGGGTGCCCCAAAACAAAATCTTTTGAGAACGGGTTCCAGAGTGAAAAAATCTGGCAACGGAGCCGTTGAGAAGTCGTCTGGATGAGTAGAACGGATTTGTTTACGATGACGTCACAACCACATGTGCTTCACGCTGGGTAGAAGTGCAACGAACTCGATGCGAGTTGTCAACAAATCCTATAACTTGGTTCATGAAACGCGCTTACAAAATATTTTCACTGTAAATATTTATTGTGTAATGGTGCAAAGTGAGAGAGAGAGAGAGAAAATAGGCCTTGGGGCAGAGTCAATCCCGCGCGCAAAAATAGGGGAAAACAAAAAAAAAGGAGTGATCTCACCTCTTCAGATGTTGGTTTAAGTCCGACAATACATTCTTCAAAAAGGGCGTAGAAGAACAAAGTAATCCATCAACGTGTAGCATTCAATTTATTCCGGACCATTAAAGAATTCTGGAGGATATCAGAATGTTGGCGTACCGGCTTCCATCTACCCCCGTTCATTCCTCTTTCCGCGTCTCCATTCAAAAAACGAGCACGTGATTTAAAGGGACTATATCCATAGGATAGGGAGTGAGAAAGTGTGTGCGTGTGACAGTGACAGGGATAGTCACTGTGCGCATGCGCAGTTATGCGCATGCGTCTACTTCTATTGTTCTGCTGTCTCCGATGGGACCGTCTTACAGCGCACGTAGTGGTGTGGCATGTGTATTGCATCGTTTTCAGCGAGCGTTGCGTTGCCATATGAACCTGATATTTTACTGATCCGTTGCCCATGTGGACGCGATATTTAAAAAAAAAAAAAAAATCTCGTTGCCGTTGTGTGGATGTAGCCTTAGGGTCCACATATGCAGGTGAGAACACAGCAAGCACACTAGCAGGCAAACTCGAGCAGTTCGGTTGACATGAAGAAGCATTTCGACCATGAATTGACCTGGCTGCAGGAACCGAAACAAAAATGTTGTGTATTCCATGTATACTGCATATTAGGGCAGCAGTTGTAGAAAAATTTCCTTACCGCAGTATTTGAAGAATGCCACAGTGGGATTTGTGGTAATACTGCAACCAAACTCTCCTGTGTTTAATTATTCATTCCTTTGACATTACTTTTTAGTTCATCCGGCCAACAGACAATGAGCTTATGCCATCATGTGTTGTCTGTCTGGCGTCGTCCACATTTCACGAAAATCGCTTCTTCTCTCTGTTCTTCACCGATTTTTATTCTTTTTGGCAGGAAGGTAGGTCTGCCTGGGGTGCATATACTGTAGCTTCTACCCAAATTTGCATAATTGCAATTAATAATGAAGATATGGAGTAATTAAGCCCGAACGAGCAGTTTAACAAAAATCGCTTCATCTCGGTCAATTCCTCGCCGTTTTGGATTCTTTCTGGCAAATAGGTAGGTATTCCTAGGGTGTATATAGCTTGTATATAGTGTATATGGATTGCAAAATTTATTGCGTAAGGTGGCCCACTTTAGATCGTTCCTTCTGGACTAGACGAGGCCGGAGTGACCTACGCTGTCAGTGACGGTCTCATTGAAATTGTTGAGCTGAAAGACTTTAAGGAGTTAAAAAGGAGTATAATAATAATAATAATAATAAATAAATAAATAAATAAATAAACTATTTCTGAATGGCATGTCTGTCTTGTGGAATTATTTAATTTAATACTGAAAAAATAATACATCATTGTTGGTGGGTTAAACGGACATCTGTATTAGCCAATTAACAAGTTCACTTGGCTCAGTCATGCTGCGCCAGTGTGTGTTCCAACGATCCTCTCTCCAGCCAGTTGTTCGCATTACAGTGCAGGTAGGTGAACATGTTTTCTCCCCTGCCTGCTATGGGAAATCTGATCTTGCATGTTTCTGTAATATGGGGAGGTATGACAGTATTATACTGTGCATTTGTTGTGACAGAGCATGGGTTTTATGCTACGTCTGGTCAAGTGTGCTTGATGAAGAAAAATGTGGCAGCATTTTGTGGTTTACTTTATATTCAGTTTCAATGCAAACAAAGAATGGAAAATTGGATGGGATTGGTTATTGAGTACGCTACAGTTGTGATACGGGGTGTCACATTCAGTTCAGCAGTAGGTTACAATGAATGTGTAAGCTAGTGATGGACCTGCAGTGAAAATCGTGCCCAGTCACTTTAGCCAAGGTTCATACAAAAATAAATGTCTGACTATGCCACTGGCTACTGATCGGGTTTTTCCTTTGGTATTGCTGGTACTACTACGACCACTAGACTGATGCGCTTGCTAAATGTTATGTGGATGATCAGTGAAGAGGTCTGGGCATTTTAGAATAATTTTCTCGGTCTCACATGGAGAGATTTAAAAATAAAAGGGTGTACTGTGGATGTCATCCTTTCAAAACTGATGGAAAAAAGTGAGTTTTTGAGAATACCCAGATAGCCACAGACCAAACACTCTTAGATAAGGGGGGAGGAAGCTGCTTTGACAGGGTTGAGTGCCATGGTACACGTCCTATACTGCGGTATGGCAGTGATGAGGTTATTGTTGCAACCCTACTCTCTCTCTGTAGGTCCATATATATTTGGACACTGACACAAACTTTTCTTTTTTTACCTGTTTACTG